>NW_027009356.1:0-47123 GCF_036934945.1 Oncorhynchus masou masou | reverse complement strand
TTATCTCAATTTCAAAATCAATTTAAGGGGCTTTATTGGTGTGGGAAACATATGTTTACATTGCAAGTGAAATAGATGAAATAGACAACAAAAACTGAACAGTAAACATTACACTCACAGAAGTTCCAAAGGAATAGAGACATTTCAAATGTCATATGTCTATATACAGTGTTGTAACGATGTCCAAATGGTTAAAGTACACAAGGGAAAATAAATAAGCATAAATATGGGTTGTATTTACACTGGTGTTTGTTCTTCACTGGTTGCCCTTTTCTTGTGGCAACAGGTCACAAATCTTGCTGCTGTGATTGAACACTGTGGTATTTCACCCAGTAGATATGGGACTTTATCAAAATTGGATATGTTTTCAAATTATTTGTGGATCTGTGTAATCTGAGGAAATTTGTGTCTCTAATATGGTCATACATTGGACAGGAGGTTAGGAAATGCAGCTCAGTTTCCACATCATTTTGTGGGCAGTGTGCACATAGCCTGTCTTCTCTTGAGAGCCAACAGTGTGACCTTTCTCAATAGCAAGGCTATGCTCACAGTACATAGTCAAAGCTTCTGTTCATTGTGGGTCAGTCACAGTGGTCAGGTATTGTGTACTCTCTCACAGTGGTCAGGCCACTGTGTACTCTCTGTTTAGGGCCAAAGAGCATTCTTGTTTGCTCTGTTTTTTTGTTAATTCTTTCCAAAGTAAATATCTTTTTGTTTTCACATGATTTGGTTGAGTCTAATTGTGTTGCTGTCCTGGGGTTCTGTGGGGTCTGTTTGTGTTTGTGAACAGAGCCCCAGGACCAGCTTGCTTCGGGGAATCTTTTCCAGGTTCATCTGTTACAGGAATTAAATTCCTTTATGTTTTATTTAACTAATTTAATTAAACACTCTGCCCACTCCTAAGAATTTGTAAGACCCTTATTTGCATAAAATGGACAGAGACCAGTCTCAAAATCAATCAGTAGCGTTTATTCTCGAGAGTAGTGAACACGATACAGTTTACCACAGGTTATAAACTGAAAATGACGTCATTAGTTCCAGTACCAACCCGTCTCTTCTCCCAACCTGGTACAAAGGCAGTATCTCAAGCCTTCCCACATCGTCTCCCTACCAATTTAATATAATTTATGACCGAGCCAAGGTCTTCCTGTGTAGATAAGCATTCTAGCCAGTCTGACGATAAGTTCATTCATTTCTACCAAGGAACAGACAGTCTGTAACGGCTTTCTTCTGTTGAAGGAGGAGCGGACCAAAATGCAGCGTGATGGTTACTCATAACTGTGTATAATAATATAATAACTGAGTATAATAACCGAGTGTATAATAACTAGGTATAATAACCGTGTATAACCATGTATAAGAACTAACTGTGTGTGTGTATACTAACTGTGTGTGTATACTAACTGTGTGTGTATACTAACTGTGTGTGTATACTAACTGTGTGTGTGTATATTAACTGTGTGTGTGTATATTAACTGTATGTGTGTATATTAACTGTATGTGTGTATACTAACTGTGTGTGTGTATATTAACTGTGTGTGTGTATACTAACTGTGTGTGTGTATATTAACTGTGTGTGTGTATACTAACTGTGTGTGTGTTTACTAACTGTGTGTGTATACTAACTGTGTGTGTGTATATTAACTGTGTGTGTATACTAACTGTGTGTGTGTATATTAACTGTGTGTGTGTATATTAACTGCGTGTGTGTATACTAACTGCGTGTGTGTATACTAACTGTGTGTGTGTATATTAACTGTATGTGTGTATACTAACTGTATGTGTGTATACTAACTGTGTGTGTGTATACTAACTGTGTGTGTATACTAACTGTGTGTGTATACTAACTGTGTGTGTATACTAACTGTGTGTGTATACTAACTGTGTGTGTATACTAACTGTGTGTGTATATTAACTGTGTGTGTGTGTATACTAACTGTGTGTGTATACTAACTGTGTGTGTATACTAACTGTGTGTGTATATTAACTGTGTGTGTATACTAACTGTGTGTGTGTGTGTATATTAACTGTGTGTGTATACTAACTGTGTGTGTGTGTATACTAACTGTGTGTGTGTGTGTATATTAACTGTGTGTGTATACTAACTGTGTGTGTGTGTATACTAACTGTGTGTGTGTGTGTGTGTATATTAACTGTGTGTGTGTATATTAACTGTGTGTGTGTATATTAACTGTGTGTGTGTGTATACTAACTGTGTGTGTGTATACTAACTGTGTGTGTGTATACTAACTGTGTGTGTGTATACTAACTGTGTGTGTATATTGACTGTGTGTGTATATTAACTGTGTGTGTATATTAACTGTGTGTGTATACTAACTGTGTGTGTATACTAACTGTGTGTGTGTGTATACTAACTGTGTGTATATTAACTGTGTGTGTGTATTAACTGTGTGTGTGTATATTAACTGTGTGTGTGTATACTAACTGTGTGTGTGTATATTAACTGTGTGTGTATACTAACTGTGTGTGTGTATACTAACTGTGTGTGTGTATATTAACTGTGTGTGTATACTAACTGTGTGTGTATATTAACTGTGTGTGTGTATATTAACTGTGTGTGTGTATACTAACTGTGTGTGTATATTAACTGTGTGTGTGTATACTAACTGTGTGTCTCTCTACAGTAGAGTGGAGCAGCGTTTCCACATGTGTGACAGAATGGCCATCTACTTCTTCATCGCTGCTTCCTACACCCCCTGGTAGGTGTGTGTGTGTGTGTATACACCCCCTGGTAAGTGTGTATACACCACCTGGTAGGTGTGTGTATACACCCCCTGGTAGGTGTGTGTGTGTACATCCCCTGGTAGGTGTGTGTGTGTGTATACACCCCCTGGTAGGTGTGTGTGTGTATACACCCCCTGGTAAGTGTGTATACACCACCTGGTAGGTGTGTGTGTGTACACCCCCTGGTAGGTGTGTGTGTGTGTGTATACACCCCCTGGTAGGTGTGTGTGTGTACACCCCCTGGTAGGTGTGTGTGTGTGTGTACACCCCCTGGTAGGTGTGTGTGTGTGTTTGTGTATACACCCCCTGGTAGGTGTGTGTGTGTGTGTGTACATCCCCTGGTAGGTGTGTGTGTATACACCCCCTGGTAGGTGTGTGTGTGTATACACCCCCTGGTAGGTGTGTGTGTGTATACACCCACTGGTAGGTGGGTGTGTGTGTATACACCCACTGGTAGGTGTGTGTGTATACACCCCCTGGTAGGTGTGTGTGTATACACCTCCTGGTAGGTGTGTGTGTGTACACCCCCTGGTAGGTGTGTGTGTGTGTACACCCCCTGGTAGGTGTGTGTTTGTGTGTGTACACCCCCTGGTAGGTGTGTGTGTGTACAACCCCTGGTAGGTGTGTGTGTACACCCCCTGGTAGGTGTGTGTGTGTGTGCACCCCCTGGTAGGTGTGTGTGTGTGTGCACCCCCTGGTAGGTGTGTGTGTATACACCCCCTGGTAGGTGTGTGTGTGTATACACCCACTGGTAGATGTGTGTATACACCCCCTGGTAGGTGTGTGTCTGTACACCCCCTGGCAGGTGTGTGTGTTTGTGTGTACACCCCCTGGTAGGTGTGTGTGTGTGTGTGTGCACCCCCTGGTAGGTGTGTGTGTGTACACCCCTTTTAGATGTGTGTGTGTGTGTGTGTACACGCCTGGTAGGTGTGTGTGTGTACATCCCCTGGTAGGTGTGTGTGTGTGTGTGTACACCCCCTGGTAGGTGTATGTGTGTGTTTGTGCACCTCCTGGTAGGTGTGTATGTACACCCCCTTTTAGATGTGTGTGTGTGTGTGTACACGCCCTGGTAGGTGTGTGTGTGTACATCCCCTGGTAGGTGTGTGTGTGTGTGTGTGCACCCCCTGGTAGGTGTGTGTGTGTACACCCCCTTTTAGATGTGTGTGTGTGTACACGCCCTGGTAGGTGTGTGTGTGTACATCCCCTGGTAGGTGTGTGTGTGTGTGTGTACATCCCCTGGTAGGTGTGTGTGTGTGTGTACACCCCCTTTTAGATATGTGTGTGTACACCCCCTGCTACATTAGTTTTCCTAACCTGCTAAGTCAATTCTCCTAACCTGCTAAGTCAATTCTCCTAACCAACTACGTCAATTCTCCTAACCTGCTACATTAATTCTCCTAACCTGCTACGTTAATTCTCCTAACCTGCTACATCAATTCTCCTAACCTGCTACGTCAATTCTCCTAACCTGCTAAGTCAATTCTCCTAACCTGCTACATCAATTCTCCTAACCTGCTACATCAATTCTCCTAACCTGCTACGCTAATTCTCCTAACCTGCTACGTCAATTCTCCTAACCTGCTACGTTAATTCTCCTAACCTGCTACGTCAATTCTCCTAACCTGCTACGTCAATTCTCCTAACCTGCTACGTCAATTCTCCTAACCTGCTACGTTAATTCTCCTAACCTGCTACGTCAATTCTCCTAACCTGCTACGTTAATTCTCCTAACCTGCTACGGTAATTCTCCTAACCTGCTACATTAATTCTCCTAACCTGCTACGTCAATTCTCCTAACCTGCTACGTTAATTCTCCTAACCTGCTACATTAATTCTCCTAACCTGCTACGTTAATTCTCCTAACCTGCTACATTAATTCTCCTAACCTGCTACGCTAATTCTCCTAACCTGCTACGTCAATTCTCCTAACCTGCTACGTCAATTCTCCTAACCTGCTACGTCAATTCTCCTAACCTGCTAAGTCAATTCTCCTAACCTGCTACGTCAATTCTCCTAACCTGCTACGTTAATTCTCCTAACCTGCTACGTCAATTCTCCTAACCTGCTATGTCAATTCTCCTAACCTGCTACGTTAGTTCTCCTAACCTGCTACATCAATTCTCCTAACCTGCTACATTAATTCTCCTAACCTGCTACGCTAATTCTCCTAACCTGCTACGTTAGTTCTCCTAACCTGCTACATCAATTCTCCTAACCTGCTATGTTAATTCTCCTAACCTGCTACGTTAGTTCTCCTAACCTGCTACATCAATTCTCCTAACCTGCTACGTTAATTCTCCTAACCTGCTACATCAATTCTCCTAACCTGCTACGCTAATTCTCCTAACCTGCTACGTCAATTCTCCTAACCTGCTACGTTAATTCTCCTAACCTGCTACGTCAATTCTCCTAACCTGCTATGTCAATTCTCCTAACCTGCTACGTTAGTTCTCCTAACCTGCTACATCAATTCTCCTAACCTGCTACATTAATTCTCCTAACCTGCTACGCTAATTCTCCTAACCTGCTACGTTAGTTCTCCTAACCTGCTACATCAATTCTCCTAACCTGCTATGTTAATTCTCCTAACCTGCTACGTTAGTTCTCCTAACCTGCTACATCAATTCTCCTAACCTGCTACGTCAATTCTCCTAACCTGCTACGTTAATTCTCCTAACCTGCTACGTTAATTCTCCTAACCTGCTACGTCAATTCTCCTAACCTGCTACGTTAATTCTCCTAACCTGCTACATTAATTCTCCTAACCTGCTACGTTAGTTCTCCTAACCTGCTACGTTAGTTCTCCTAACCTGCTACGTGAACAAAGCATCATTATCGCTACACAGGAACTGACCAATGAAAACGCGTTAACAAACAAAAAACAACACCGCTCAATCAAAACTTTCTGACCAATCACAGAGCGCTGATGTTTCATCCGTCGATTATGATCCACCCACTTATTCCACCAATAACACTGTCGTACACCTTCCATATGAAGTTCCCCATACTGAGACAGAAGGAGTTGTGTGTTTCTAGGTTGATGCTGAGGGAGTTGGGTCCGTGGTCATGTGTTTCTAGGTTGATGCTGAGGGAGTTGGGTCCGTGGTCATGTGTTTCTAGGTTGATGCTGAGGGAGTTGGGTCCGTGGTCATGTGTTTCTAGGTTGATGCTGAGGGAGTTGGGTCCGTGGTCATGTGTTTCTAGGTTGATGCTGAGGGAGTTGGGTCCGTGGTCATGTGTTTCTAGGTTGATGCTGAGGGAGTTGGGTCCGTGGTCATGCGTTTCTAGGTTGATGCTGAGGGAGTTGGGTCCGTGGTCATGCGTTTCTAGGTTGATGCTGAGGGAGTTGGGTCCGTGGTCATGCGTTTCTAGGTTGATGCTGAGGGAGTTGGGTCCGTGGTCATGTGTTTCTAGGTTGATGCTGAGGGAGTTGGGTCCGTGGTCATGTGTTTCAGGTTGATGCTGAGGGAGTTGGGTCCGTGGTCATGTGTTTCTAGGTTGATGCTGAGGGAGTTGGGTCCGTGGTCATGTGTTTCTAGGTTGATGCTGAGGGAGTTGGGTCCGTGGTCATGTGTTTCTAGGTTGATGCTGAGGGAGTTGGGTCCGTGGTCATGTGTTTCTAGGTTGATGCTGCGGGAGTTGGGTCCGTGGTCATGTGTTTCTAGGTTGATGCTGAGGGAGTTGGGTCCGTGGTCATGTGTTTCTAGGTTGATGCTGAGGGAGTTGGGTCCGTGGTCATGCGTTTCTAGGTTGATGCTGAGGGAGTTGGGTCCGTGGTCATGTGTTTCTAGGTTGATGCTGAGGGAGTTGGGTCCGTGGTCATGTGTTTCTAGGTTGATGCTGAGGGAGTTGGGTCCGTGGTCGAGTCACATGCGATGGATTATCTGGATCATGGCAGTTATCGGCTCCACATACGTCTTCTACTTCCACGAGAGGTACCACACACACACACACTCACACGCTCGCATGTACACACACACACACGCTCGCATGTACACACACACCATTCTCCCTGACGTTAATAATCTCAGGTGATGTCACTCCCTGCAGGTATAAACTGTTGGAGTTACTAGGATACGTGGCCATGGGGGCGGGGCCTGCACTTGTCATCCTGTCCATGGTAACACACACACACCATTGATTGTCCAGAAACATTTACCTAAAGTCAATGTTCAAGCTTTCAAAGGAGTTTATCCCCTAAACCCCGATCTTGTGTGTGTTTGTTGCAGGCGGACAGGGCAGGTTTGTGTGAGCTGGCGGTGGGTGGGATTTTCTACGTAGTGGGTGTGGCCTTCTTTAAGAGCGATGGAGTCGTCCCATTCGCTCACGCCATCTGGCACCTGTTCGTTGCCATGGGAGCAGCTACACACTACTACGCTATCTGGAGACACCTGTACACACCTGGACACTGAGACACACCTACCGTGGTGCTAGCTAAACAGGGATCTGGTCCTGTACACACCTGGACACTGAGACACACACCTACCGTGGTGCTAGCTAAACAGGGAATTGAAGGATCTCTGTCCAATTAGAGACAGGAATCAGTCAACTACCAGAAGGATCTCTGTCCAATTAGAGACAGGAATCAGTGAACATTTAACATTTACATTTAAGTCATTTGGCAGACGCTCTTATCCAGAGCGACTTACAAATTGGTGAATTCACCTTATGACATCCAGTGGAACAGCCACTTTACTACCAGAAGGATCTCTGTCCAATTAGAGACAGGAATCAGTGAACTGAAGGATCTCTGTCCAATTAGAGACAGGAATCAGTGAACTGAAGGATCTCTGTCCAATTAGAGACAGGAATCAGTGAACTGAAGGATCTCTGTCCAATTAGAGACAGGAATCAGTCAACTACCAGAAGGATCTCTGTCCAATTAGAAACAGGAATCAGTGAACTGAAGGATCTCTGTCCAATTAGAGACAGGAATCAGTCAACTACCAGAAGGATCTCTGTCCAATTAGAAACAGGAATCAGTGAACTGAAGGATCTCTGTCCAATTAGAGACAGGAATCAGTGAATTGAAGGATCTCTGTCCAATTAGAGACAGGAATCAATGAATTACCATAAAGATCATCAAGGACAAGAACCACCCGAGCCACTGCCTGTTCACCCCGCTATCATCCAGAAGACGAGGTCAGTACAGGTGCATCAAAGCTGGGGCCGAGAGACTGAAAAACAGCTTCTATCTCAAGGCCATCAGACTGTTAAACAGCCACCACTAACAGTGAGTGGCTGCTGCCAACATACTGACTCAACTCCAGCCACTTTAATAATTCAAAATTGATGAAAAATGTATCACTAGTCACTTTAAACAATGCCACTTAATATGTTGATATGGGTTACATATGGCCGTTCGGCCATCGCTCATCCATATATCTTTATGTACATATTCTTTATCCCTTTACACTTGTGTGTATAAGGTAGTAGTTTTGGAATTGTTAGGTTAGATTACTCGTTGGTTATTACTGCATTGTCGGAACTAGAAGCACAAGCATTTCGCTACACTCGCATTAACATCTGCTAACCATGTGTATGTGACCAATAAAATTTGAATTGGATCTCTGTCCAATTAGAAAACAGGAATCAATGAACTACCAGAAGGATCTCTGTCCTTGTCCAATTAGAGACAGGAATCAATGAACTTACAGAAGGATCTCTGTCCAATTAGAGACAGGAATCAGTGAACTACCAGAAGGATCTCTGTCCAATTAGAGACAGGATTCAGTGAACTACCAGAAGGATCTCTGTCCAATTAGACAGGATTCAGTGAACTACCAGAAGGATCTCTGTCCAATTAGAGACAGGATTCAGTGAACTACCAGAAGGATCTCTGTCCAATTAGAGACAGGATTCAGTGAACTACCAGAAGGATCTCTGTCCAATTAGAGACAGGATTCAGTGAACTACCAGAAGGATCTCTGTCCAATTAGACAGGATTCAGTGAACTACCAGAAGGATCTCTGTCCAATTAGAGACAGGATTCAGTGAACTACCAGAAGGATCTCTGTCCAATTAGAGACAGGAATCAGTGAACTACCAGAAGGATCTCTGTCCAATTAGAGACAGGAATCAGTGAACTACCAGAAGGATCTCTGTCCAATTAGAGACAGGATTCAGTGAACTGCCAGAAGGATCTCTGTCCAATTAGAGACAGGATTCAGTGAACTACCAGAAGGATCTCTGTCCAATTAGACAGGATTCAGTGAACTACCAGAAGGATCTCTGTCCAATTAGAGACAGGATTCAGTGAACTGAAGGATCTCTGTCCAATTAGAGACAGGATTCAGTGAACTACCAGAAGGATCTCTGTCCAATTAGAGACAGGATTCAGTGAACTGCCAGAAGGATCTCTGTCCAATTAGAGACAGGATTCAGTGAACTACCAGAAGGATCTCTGTCCAATTAGACAGGATTCAGTGAACTACCAGAAGGATCTCTGTCCAATTAGAGACAGGATTCAGTGAACTGCCAGAAGGATCTCTGTCCAATTAGAGACAGGATTCAGTGAACTACCAGAAGGATCTCTGTCCAATTAGAGACAGGATTCAGTGAACTACCAGAAGGATCTCTGTCCAATTAGAGACAGGATTCAGTGAACTACCAGAAGGATCTCTGTCCAATTAGAGACAGGATTCAGTGAACTACCAGAAGGATCTCTGTCCAATTAGAGACAGGATTCAGTGAACTGCCAGAAGGATCTTTGTCCAATTAGAGACAAGATTCAGTGAACTACCAGAAGGATCTCTGTCCAATTAGAGACAGGATTCAGTGAACTACCAGAAGGATCTCTGTCCAGTTAGAGACAGGATTCAGTGAACTACCAGAAGGATCTCTGTCCAATTAGAGACAGGATTCAGTGAACTACCAGAAGGATCTCTGTCCAATTAGAGACAGGATTCAGTGAACTACCAGAAGGATCTCTGTCCAATTAGAGACAGGATTCAGTGAACTACCAGAAGGAAGACCTGACCTGCACTACAGTCAACCTCGTTATACTGACACCTTTAAGGAGTAATACTGTGGTACCTTTATACTGACACCTTTAAGGAGTAATACTGTGGTACCTTTATACTGACACCTTTAATGAGTAATACTGTGGCACCTTTAAGGAGTAATACTGTGGTACCTTTATACTGACACCTTTAAGGAGTAATACTGTGGTACCTTTATACTGACACCTTTAAGGAGTAACACTGACACCTTTAAGGAGTAATACTGTGGTACCTTTATACTGACACCTTTAAGGAGTAATACTGTGGTACCTTTATACTGACACCTTTAATGAGTAATACTGTGGCACCTTTAAGGAGTAATACTGTGGTACCTTTATACTGACACCTTTAAGGAGTAATACTGTGGTACCTTTATACTGACACCTTTAATTAGTAATACTGTGGTACCTTTAAGGAGTAATACTGTGGTACCTTTAAGGAGTAATACTGTGGTACCTTTATACTGACACCTTTAATTAGTAATACTGTGGTACCTTTAAGGAGTAATACTGTGGTACCTTTAAGGAGTAATACTGTGGTACCTTTATACTGACACCTTTAAGGAGTAATACTGTGGTACCTTTAAGGAGTAATACTGTGGTACCTTTAAGGAGTAATACTGTGGTACCTTTATACTGACACCTTTAAGGAGTAATACTGTGGTACCTTTATACTGACACCTTTAAGGAGTACTACTGTGGTACCATTATACTGACACCTTTAAGGAGTAATCCTGTGGTACCTTTATACTGACACCTTTAAGGAGTAATACTGTGGTACCTTTATACTGACACCTTTAAGGAGTAATACTGTGGTACCTTTATACTGACACCTTTAAGGAGTAATACTGTGGTACCTTTATACTGGCACCTTTAAGGAGTAATACTGTGGTACCTTTAATGAGTAATACTGTGGTACCTTTATACTGACACCTTTAAGGAGTAATCCTGTGGTACCTTTATACTGACACCTTTAAGGAGTAATACTGTGGTACCTTTATACTGACACCTTTAAGGAGTAATACTGTGGTACCTTTATACGGACACCTTTAATGAGTAATACTGTGGTACCTTTATACTGACACCTTTAATTAGTAATACTGTGGTACCTTTATACGGACACCTTTAAGGAGTAATACTGTGGTACCTTTAATGAGTAATACTGTGGTACCTTTATACTGACACCTTTAAGGAGTAATACTCTGGTACCTTTATACTGACACCTTTAAGGAGTAATACTGTGGTACCTTTATACGGACACCTTTAATGAGTAATACTGTGGTACCTTTATACTGACACCTTTAATTAGTAATACTGTGGTACCTTTATACGGACACCTTTAAGGAGTAATACTGTGGTACCTTTATACTGACACCTTTAATTAGTAATACTGTGGTACCTTTATACTGACACCTTTAATTAGTAATACTGTGGTACCTTTATACTGACACCTTTAAGGAGTAATACTGTGGTACCTTTATACTGACACCTTTAATTAGTAATACTGTGGTACCTTTATACGGACACCTTTAATGAGTAATACTGTGGCACCTTTAAGGAGTAATACTGTGGTACCTTTATACGGACACCTTTAATGAGTAATACTGTGGTACCTTTATACTGACACCTTTAAGGAGTAATACTGTGGTACCTTTATACTGACACCTTTAAGGAGTAATACTGTGGTACCTTTATACTGACACCTTTAAGGAGTAATACTGTGGTACCTTTATACTGACACCTTTAAGGAGTAACACTGTGGTACCATTAAGGAGTAATACTGTGGTACCTTTATACTGACACCTTTAAGAAGTAATCCTGTGGTACCTTTATACTGACAACTTTAAGGAGTAATACTGTGGTACCTTTAAGGAGTAATACTCTGGTACCTTTATACTGACACCTTTAGGGAGTAATACTGTGGTACCTTTATACTGACACCTTTAAGGAGTAATACTGTGGTACCTTTATACTGACACCTTTAAGAAGTAATCCTGTGGTACCTTTATACTGACACCTTTAAGGAGTAATACTGTGGTACCTTTAAGGAGTAATACTCTGGTACCTTTATACTGACACCTTTAAGGAGTAATACTGTGGTACCTTTATACGGACACCTTTAATGAGTAATACTGTGGTACCTTTATACTGACACCTTTAAGGAGTAATACTGTGGCACCTTTAAGGAGTAATACTGTGGTACCTTTATACTGACACCTTTAAGGAGTAATACTGTGGTACCTTTATACTGACACCTTTAAGGAGTAATACTGTGGCACCTTTAAGGAGTAATACTCTGGTACCTTTATACTGACACCTTTAAGGAGTAATACTGTGGCACCTTTATACGGACACCTTTAATGAGTAATACTGTGGTACCTTTATACTGACACCTTTAATTAGTAATACTGTGGTACCTTTATACGGACACCTTTAAGGAGTAATACTGTGGTACCTTTATACTGACACCTTTAATTAGTAATACTGTGGTACCTTTATACTGACACCTTTAATTAGTAATACTGTGGTACCTTTATACTGACACCTTTAAGGAGTAATACTGTGGTACCTTTATACTGACACCTTTAATTAGTAATACTGTGGTACCTTTATACGGACACCTTTAATGAGTAATACTGTGGCACCTTTAAGGAGTAATACTGTGGTACCTTTATACGGACACCTCTAATGAGTAATACTGTGGTACCTTTATACTGACACCTTTAAGGAGTAATACTGTGGTACCTTTATACTGACACCTTTAAGGAGTAATACTGTGGTACCTTTATACTGACACCTTTAAGAAGTAATCCTGTGGTACCTTTATACTGACACCTTTAAGGAGTAATACTGTGGTACCTTTAAGGAGTAATACTGTGGTACCTTTATACTGACACCTTTAAGGGGTAATACTGTGGTACCTTTAAGGAGTAATACTGTGGTACCTTTATACTGACACCTTTAAGAAGTAATCCTGTGGTACCTTTATACTGACACCTTTAAGGAGTAATACTGTGGTACCTTTAAGGAGTAATACTCTGGTACCTTTATACTGACACCTTTAGGGAGTAATACTGTGGTACCTTTATACTGACACCTTTAAGGAGTAATACTGTGGTACCTTTAAGGAGTAATACTGTGGTACCTTTATACTGACACCTTTAAGAAGTAATCCTGTGGTACCTTTATACTGACACCTTTAAGGAGTAATACTGTGGTACCTTTAAGGAGTAATACTCTGGTACCTTTATACTGACACCTTTAAGGAGTAATACTGTGGTACCTTTATACGGACACCTTTAATGAGTAATACTGTGGTACCTTTATACTGACACCTTTAAGGAGTAATACTGTGGCACCTTTAAGGAGTAATACTGTGGTACCTTTATACTGACACCTTTAAGGAGTAATACTGTGGTACCTTTATACTGACACCTTTATGGGGTAATACTGTGGCACCTTTATACTGACACCTTTAAGGAGTAATACTGTGGTACCTTTATACTGACACCTTTAAGGAGTAATACTGTGGTACCTTTAAGGAGTAATACTGTGGTACCTTTATACTGACACCTTTAAGGAGTAATACTGTGGTACCTTTAAGGAGTAATACTGTGGTACCTTTATACTGACACCTTTAAGGAGTAATACTGTGGTACCTTTATACTGACACCTTTAAGGAGTAATACTGTGGTACCTTTATACTGACACCTTTAAGGAGTAATACTGTGGTACCTTTAAGGAGTAATACTCTGGTACCTTTATACTGACACCTTTAAGGAGTAATACTGTGGTACCTTTATACGGACACCTTTAATGAGTAATACTGTGGTACCTTTATACTGACACCTTTAAGGAGTAATACTGTGGCACCTTTAAGGAGTAATACTGTGGTACCTTTATACTGACACCTTTAAGGAGTAATACTGTGGTACCTTTATACTGACACCTTTATGGGGTAATACTGTGGCACCTTTAAGGAGTAATACTGTGGTACCTTTAAGGAGTAATACTGTGGAGCCTTTATACTGACACCTTTAAGGGGTAATACTGTGGTACCTTTATACTGACACCTTTAAGGAGTAATACTGTGGTACCTTTATACTGACACCTTTAAGGAGTAATACTGTGGTACCTTTATACTGACACCTTTAAGGAGTAATACTGTGGTACCTTTAAGGAGTAATACTGTGGTACCTTTATACTGACACCTTTAAGGAGTAATACTGTGGTACCTTTATACTGACACCTTTAAGGAGTAATACTGTGGTACCTTTAAGGAGTAATACTGTGGTACCTTTATACTGACACCTTTAAGGAGTAATACTGTGGTACCTTTATACTGACACCTTTAAGGAGTAACACTGACACCTTTAAGGAGTAATACTGACACCTTTAAGAAGTAATCCTGTGGTACCTTTATACTGACACCTTTAAGGAGTAATACTGTGGTACCTTTAAGGAGTAATACTCTGGTACCTTTATACTGACACCTTTAAGGAGTAATACTGTGGTACCTTTATACGGACACCTTTAATGAGTAATACTGTGGTACCTTTATACTGACACCTTTAAGGAGTAATACTGTGGCACCTTTAAGGAGTAATCCTGTGGTACCTTTATACTGACACCTTTAAGGAGTAATACTGTGGTACCTTTAAGGAGTAATACTGTGGTACCTTTATACTGACACCTTTAAGGAGTAATACTGTGGTACCTTTATACTGACACCTTTAAGGAGTAACACTGACACCTTTAAGGAGTAATACTGACACCTTTAAGAAGTAATCCTGTGGTACCTTTATACTGACACCTTTAAGGAGTAATACTGTGGTACCTTTAAGGAGTAATACTCTGGTACCTTTATACTGACACCTTTAAGGAGTAATACTGTGGTACCTTTATACGGACACCTTTAATGAGTAATACTGTGGTACCTTTATACTGACACCTTTAAGGAGTAATACTGTGGCACCTTTAAGGAGTAATACTGTGGTACCTTTATACTGACACCTTTAAGGAGTAATACTGTGGTACCTTTATACTGACACCTTTATGGGGTAATACTGTGGCACCTTTAAGGAGTAATACTGTGGTACCTTTAAGGAGTAATACTGTGGAGCCTTTATACTGACACCTTTAAGGGGTAATACTGTGGTACCTTTATACTGACACCTTTAAGGAGTAATACTGTGGTACCTTTATACTGACACCTTTAAGGAGTAATACTGTGGTACCTTTATACTGACACCTTTAAGGAGTAATACTGTGGTACCTTTAAGGAGTAATACTGTGGTACCTTTATACTGACACCTTTAAGGAGTAATACTGTGGTACCTTTAAGGAGTAATACTGTGGTACCTTTATACTGACACCTTTAAGGAGTAATACTGTGGTACCTTTATACTGACACCTTTAAGGAGTAATACTGTGGTACCTTTATACTGACACCTTTAAGGAGTAATACTGTGGTACCTTTAAGGAGTAATACTCTGGTACCTTTATACTGACACCTTTAAGGAGTAATACTGTGGTACCTTTATACGGACACCTTTAATGAGTAATACTGTGGTACCTTTATACTGACACCTTTAAGGAGTAATACTGTGGCACCTTTAAGGAGTAATACTGTGGTACCTTTATACTGACACCTTTAAGGAGTAATACTGTGGTACCTTTATACTGACACCTTTATGGGGTAATACTGTGGCACCTTTAAGGAGTAATACTGTGGTACCTTTAAGGAGTAATACTGTGGAGCCTTTATACTGACACCTTTAAGGGGTAATACTGTGGTACCTTTATACTGACACCTTTAAGGAGTAATACTGTGGTACCTTTATACTGACACCTTTAAGGAGTAATACTGTGGTACCTTTATACTGACACCTTTAAGGAGTAATACTGTGGTACCTTTAAGGAGTAATACTGTGGTACCTTTATACTGACACCTTTAAGGAGTAATACTGTGGTACCTTTATACTGACACCTTTAAGGAGTAATACTGTGGTACCTTTAAGGAGTAATACTGTGGTACCTTTATACTGACACCTTTAAGGAGTAATACTGTGGTACCTTTATACTGACACCTTTAAGGAGTAATACTGTGGTACCTTTATACTGACACCTTTAAGGAGTAACACTGACACCTTTAAGGAGTAATACTGACACCTTTAAGAAGTAATCCTGTGGTACCTTTATACTGACACCTTTAAGGAGTAATACTGTGGTACCTTTAAGGAGTAATACTCTGGTACCTTTATACTGACACCTTTAAGGAGTAATACTGTGGTACCTTTATACGGACACCTTTAATGAGTAATACTGTGGTACCTTTATACTGACACCTTTAAGGAGTAATACTGTGGCACCTTTAAGGAGTAATACTGTGGTACCTTTATACTGACACCTTTAAGGAGTAATACTGTGGCACCTTTAAGGAGTAATACTGTGGAGCCTTTATACTGACACCTTTAAGGAGTAATACTGTGGTACCTTTATACTGACACCTTTAAGGAGTAACACTGACACCTTTAAGGAGTAATACTGTGGTACCTTTAAGGAGTAATACTGTGGTACCTTTATACTGACACCTTTAAGGAGTAACACTGTGGTACCTTTATACTGACACCTTTACATTTAAATTCAGGCTGTAACACAAAATGTATACTTTCTGAAGGCACTGTAGATGTCTGTCATTATAGATATACTAGACAGGACTGACTGAGCTAACTATAACTAGATGGCTCAGTCAGTCCTATATCTAGGATCTTCTATCAGAGAAACTGTTGATTAAAAGAGATCTATAAAACATGTGTCTGTGTGAGTAAACAAACACAGTGAGCTCAAAGTATTGGAACACGTTGTTGTTGTTTAGGCTCTGTACTCCACCACGTTGATACAATGACTGAGGTTAAAGTGCAGAATGTCAGCTTTAATTTGAGGCTATTCCCGTCCATATCAGGTGAAACATTTAGAAATTACAGCATTTTTGTACATATTCCCCCCCATTTTAGGGGACCAAAAGCATTGGGAAAAATTCACTTGTGTAGTACATCAGTCAAATGTTTAGTATTTGGTCCCATATTCTTAGCACTCAATAACTACATCAAGCTTGTAACTTTACAAACGTGTTGGATGTATTTCCTGTTTGTTTTGGTTGTGTTTCAGATTATGTTGTGCACAACAACAAAAATATGTCACTGTCCCAATACTTTTGGCCCTCACTGTATAATAACAAGATATTGAAAACATACAGTACATTTCTTGAACATAAATGATTTAAGGTCTATGTGTGATTATATTTTAGCGTGTGTGTGTGAGGCCAGTCAGTGTTCTGAGTCGAGGTGGCAGCGTTGCGTTGGCGTCTCGGTGCCAGCGGGGGAGGTGGCGAGGGAAGGCGGGGTTAGAACACTCAGCGCCACGCTCGGAAGTTTCAGCAGCGACCATAACTCCTCCCCTCTGGTCACTACGGCGACAACATCCTCCTCACTGCCACACCAGGAGACTGCTCCGCTACGAAGCTTAGAGAGGAACAGAGAAACCCTACACACACACACACACACACACACGAACGGCTGTAGTGACTGGCTGTAGTGTGTGTAATTTGTGACTGTAGCCTGTAGGCCTGATGGCTGCATGGTGCAGTAGGACTGATGGCTGCATGGTACAGTAGGTAGGGAGCTACTACAGCAGTGAGCCTGTAGGCCTGATGGCTGCATGGTACAGTAGGTAGGGAGCTACTACAGCAGTGAGCCTGTAGGCCTGATGGCTGCATGGTACAGTAGGTAGGGAGCTACTACAGCAGTGAGCCTGTAGGCCTGATGGCTGCATGGTGCAGTAGGTAGGGAGCTACTAGAGCGACTTGAAGTTCCATTTCAAACCTATAATGCAACACTCTGAAAGCCCATTGTGTGTGTGTTACCTGGGTATGAGGTCGTGGGAATGGGAAGCCCATTGTATGTGTGTGTGTTACCTGGGTATGAGGTCGTGGGAATGGGAAGCCCATTGTGTGTGTGTGTGTTACCTGGGTATGAGGTCGTGGGAATGGGAAGCCCATTGTGTGTGTGTGTGTGTGTTACCTGGGTATGAGGTCGTGGGAACGGGAAGCCCATTGTGTGTGTGTGTGTTACCTGGGTATGAGGTCGTGGGAATGGGAAGCCCATTGTGTGTGTGTGTGTTACCTGGGTATGAGGTCGTGGGAATGGGAAGCCCATTGTGTGTGTGTGTGTGTGTTACCTGGGTATGAGGTCGTGGGAACGGGAAGCCAGTTTAGCGAGCGCGCTCAGTAAGGAGGTAACCACCCTGGGGGAGGGGCTTCCAGAGGAAGTGATCTCGAAGAGGACTGCCTCCAATGCCTCGAAACAGGAAGTAACCAGATCCACGGAACACCGAGAGTCAAATGACACCGACAGGTACTCACCTAGCACCCACACCTAGCACGCACACACAGACACACAAAGGCACACAGTCACACACAGTCACACACAGTCACACAAAGGCACACAAAGGCACACACAGGCACACACAGGCACACACACAGTCTCGATCTGTCACCATGTGTCTGTAAAGGTTTCTCTAGTGTGAGTATGTATAGCATAGTGTGTGTAGTGTGTATAGTATATTGTTTATATCATAGTGTGTATATCAGTGTGTATAGTATATTGTTTATATCAGTGTGAATATCAGTGTGTATAGTATAGTGTGTATATCAGTGTGTATAGTATAGTGTGTATATCAGTGTGTATAGTATAGTGTGTATATCAGTGTGTATATCAGTGTGTATAGCATAGTGTGTGTAGTGTGTATAGTAGAGTGTGTATAGTATATTGTTTATATCAGTGTGAATATCAATGTGTATAGTATAGTGTGTATATCAGTGTGTATAGTATAGTGTGTATATCAGTGTGTATAGTATAGTGTGTATATCAGTGTGTATAGTATAGTGTGTATATCAGTGTGTATAGTATAGTGTGTATAGTATATTGTTTATATCATAGTGTGAATATCAGTGTGTATAGTATAGTGTGTATAGTATAGTGTGTATATCAGTGTGTATAGTATATTGTGTATAGTATAGTATATTGTTTATATCATAGTGTGAATATCAGTGTGTATAGTATAGTGTGTATAGTATAGTGTGTATATCAGTGTGTATAGTATATTGTGTATAGTATAGTGTGTATATTCGTGTGTGAAAACCTTGTGAAGACTTACAGAAAATGTTTGACCTCTGTCATTGCCAACAAAGTAACAAAGTATTGAGATAAACTGTTGTTATTGACCAAATACTTATTTTCCACCATAATTTGCAAATAAATTCTTTAAAAATCCTAAATCCTGTCATAGCTTAAGTGTACCTATGATGAAAATTACAGGCCTCTCTCATATTTTTAAGTGGGAGAACTTGCACAATTGGTGGCTGACTAAATACTTTTTTGCCCCACTGTATATAGTATATAGTTCTCACCACATGTGTGTATATTATAGTGTATATTATATAGTTCTCACCACATGTGTGTATATTATAGTATATAGTATATAGTTCTCACCACATGTGTGTATATTATAGTATATATGATATAGTTCTCACCACATGTGTGTATATTATAGTATATATGATATAGTTCTCACCACGTGTGTATATTATATAGTTCTCACCACGTGTGTATATTATAGTGTATAGTATATAGTTCTCACCACATGTGTGTATAGTATATAGTATTATAGTGTATAGTATATAGTTCTCACCACATGTGTGTATATTAGTGTATATTATATAGTTCTCACCACGTGTGTATATTATAGTGTATAGTTCTCACCACATGTGTGTATATTATAGTGTATAGTATATAGTTTTCACCACATGTGTGTATATTATAGTGTATAGTATATAGTTCTCACCACATGTGTGTATATTATAGTGTATAGTATATAGTTCTCACCACATGTGTGTATATTATAGTGTATAGTATATAGTTCTCACCACATGTGTGTATATTATAGTGTATAGTATATAGTTCTCACCACATGTGTGTATAGTATATAGTTCTCACCACATGTGTGTATATTATAGTGTATAGTATATAGTTCTCACCACATGTGTGTATAGTATATAGTATTATAGTGTATAGTATATAGTTCTCACCACATGTGTGTATATTATAGTGTATAGTATATAGTTCTCACCACATGTGTGTATATTATAGTGTATAGTATATAGTTCTCACCACATGTGTGTATATTATAGTGTATAGTATATAGTTCTCACCACATGTGTGTATATTATAGTGTATAGTATATAGTTCTCACCACATGTGTGTATAGTATATAGTTCTCACCACATGTGTGTATAGTATATAGTATTATAGTGTATAGTATATAGTTCTCACCACATGTGTATATAGTATTATAGTGTATAGTATATAGTTCTCACCACATGTGTGTATATTATAGTGTATAGTATATAGTTCTCACCACATGTGTGTATAGTATATAGTTCTCACCACATGTGTGTACAGGTCTTCTTTGCTGTGGATGTTAGTGGTGGTTCCAGCAAACTCCAGCAGCTCCCGTGATTGGTCCACAACCAGAGAGGGGTGGAGCTTACACAGCTTCAACAAGTGGTGGCTAAAAACTCTAGAGAGAGAAACAAGAGAGAAAATCAAAAGAGAACCGAGAGAGAGAGAGAAACGAGAGAGAAACGAGAGAGAGAGTGGAAAGATAGAGAGTTAATGAGCAGATGAGCTCCCGAATTGTTCAGCATGTTTTTCCAAAAGATAGACTGAGGGTTGTATAAAAGGTTGATTATTTTACAAGGACATATACAGGGTAACCCCCTCCACATCATCTACAGGGCACTGTGAAGGGATCACCACAGTACAGTACCCCTTAGATATTAAACGTGACAAGGCACCGAGAGAGTACAGAGAGAAGCTCCTCATGGACAATCCAGAAACACCTTTTGCTGACTGCTACAAAAACGGGAACGTCAGTAACCTAATCTTCCGCACAGACCCTCCCTTTATTCTGTATTTTATTTCACCTTTATTTAACCAGGTGGCCAGTTGAGAACAAGTTCTCATTTACATCTGCGACCTGGCCAGGATGAAGCAAATAAAGCAGTGAGACACAAACAACAGTTACACATGGAGTAAACAGTCAATAACACACTAACCCTAACCCCTAACCCTAACCCCTAACCCAAAAAACACAGAGTTACACATGGAGTAAACAAACGTACAGTCAATAACACACTAACCCCAACCCTAACCCCTAACCCCAACAACACAGAGTTACACATGGAGTAAACAATCAATAACACACTACCCCTAACCCAAACAACACAGTTACACATGGAGTAAACAAATGTACAGTCAATAACACACTAACCCTAACCCCTAACCCAAACAACACAGAGTTACACATGGAGTAAACAAACGTACAGTCAATAACACACTAACCCTAACCCCTAACCCAAACAACACAGTTACACATGGAGTAAACAAATGTACAGTCAATAACACACTAACCCTAACCCTAATCCAAACAACACAGAGTTACACATGGAGTAAACAAACGTACAGTCAATAACACACTAACCCTAACCCCTAACCCAAACCCCTAACCCAAACAACACAGTTACACATGGAGTAAACAAATGTACAGTCAATAACACACTAACCCTAACCCTAATCCAAACAACACAGAGTTACACATGGAGTAAACAAACGTACAGTCAATAACACACTAACCCTAACCCGAACAACAGAGTTACACATGGAGTAAACAAACGTACAGTCAATAACACACTAACCCTAACCCGAACAACAGAGTTACACATGGAGTAAACAAACGTACAGTCAATAACACACTAACCCTAACCCCTAACCCAAACAACAGAGTTACACATGGAGTAAACAAACGTACAGTCAATAACACACTAACCCTAACCCCTAACCCTAACCCCTAACCCTAACCCCTAACCACACAGAGTTACACATGGAGTAAACAAACGTACAGTCAATAACACAATAGAAAAAAGTCTATATACAGTGTGTGCAAATAGCATGAGGAGGTGAGGCAATAAATAGGCCATAGTAGTAAAGTAATTACAATTTAGCAAATTAACACTGGAGTGATAGATGTGCAGATGATGATGTGCAAGTAGAAATACTGGTGTGCAAAAAATAAAATCAAACCGATATGGGGATGAGGTAGGTAGTTGGGCTATTTACAGATGGACTATGTACAGCTGCAGCGGTCGGTAAGCTGCTCAGTTAGCTGATGTTTAAAGTTATTGAGGGAGATATAAGTCTCCAACTTCCAGTCATTGGCAGCAGAGAACTGGAAGGAAAGGCAGCCAAAGGGGGTGGCTTTGGGGATGACCAGTGTGATATACCCGCTGGAGCGCGTGCTACAGGTGGGTGTTATGGTGACCAGTGAGCTGAGATAAGGCGGAGCTTTACCTAGCAAAGACTTATAGATGACCTGGAGCCAGTGGGTTAGGCAACGAATATGTAGCGAGGGCCAGCCGACGAGTGTACAGGTCACAGTGGTAGGTGGTATATGGGGCTTTGGTGACAAAACGGATGGCACTGTGATAGACTGCATCCAATTTGCTGAGTAGAGTGTTGGAGGCTATTTTGTAAATGACATCGACAAGTCCAGGATCGGTAGGATAGTCAGTTTTACGAGGGAGTTTGGCAGAGTGAGTGAAGGAGGCTTTGTTGTGAAATAAGAAGCCGATTCTAGATTTAATTTTGGATTGGATATGTTGAATACGAGTCTGGAAAGAGAGTTTACAGTCTAGCCAGACACCTAAGTATTTGTAGTTGTCCACATATTCTAAGTCAGAACCCTCCAGAGTAGTGATGCTCGTCGGGCGGGCGGGTAGTGATCGGTTGAAGAGCATGCATTTAGTTTTACTAGCGTTTAAGAGCAGTTGGAGGCCATGAAAGGAGTGTTGTATGGCATTGAAGCTCGTTTGGAGGTTTGTTAACACAGTGTCCAAAGAAGGGCCAGATGTATACAGAATGGTGTCGTCTGTGTAGAGGTGGATCAGGGAATCACCCGCTGCAAGAACGACATCGTTCTTGACTCATTTTGGGTTCCGGTACTGTTTTATATTTAGGAGCTCCACAATACTTTTGAGATAATATTCTATAAGAGGAAGAGGAGCTCAAGCAGTAGAACTTTGAGATATGAAGACATTATTATAAATTAAATTAAACTCACAAAAATGTACATATGAAAACTATAAGTGGCACGCAGATTGGTAGACACTATGGAAGACACTATGGAACACAAAGCTTTTACTATCTCATCCTGGAATATACAAGGTCTGAGCAGGAACCCAGACTTCATCAAATAAATGTGAAATACAGACATTGTCATCCTACAAGAAACATGGTACTTCTCCATCCTAGAGGGGGAGATAAACCATTTCCAGGCCCAGGGACATGTAATAGTCTGTGGAGACCTAAATGCCAGACAAGGGACAAGAACCTGACACCCTCAGCACCCAGGGAGACAAACACCTGCCTGGAGGTGACAGCATTCCCTCCCCGTATGCCCCCTAGGCACAACTACGACAACATAACCAACAAAAACGGGTCACAACTCCTGCAGCTTTGTCGCACGCTGGGTCTGTACAGTCAATGGTACTATAGGCTTCAAGGGGACTCTTACCGTAGGTACACAATCACCTGACCTCATCCCTTGGCAGTAGTACTGTAGACTACTATCACTGACCTTAACCCAGAGTCCCTCAGAGCATTCAGTCAGCCCACTGACACCTCTCTCAGATCACTGCTGAATCACATTTCACTGTAATAGTGAAGGTGCAAACTTGGCAGTAGTAAACCTAAACAGTATAATTGACATTTCAGCTCCCCTATCAAATCTAACGTTTTCAAGCAGACAACCTTAGAAAATGAAAAACAATGACAAATGGTTTGATGAAGAATGCAAAAACCTAGGAAAGAAAGTGAGAAACCTGTCTAACCAAAAACATGACATCACAATACCCCATAATGACATCACAATACCCCCTAATGACATCACAATACCCCCTAATGACGAAGCGCAAAAAAGGATTTTAGAATTTTTTTCAAATTTATAAAGATTTAAAATGTAAATACCATATTTATATAAAGTACCAGTCAAATGTTTGGACACACCTATTCATTCCAGTGTTTCTTTATTTTTTACAATAAAAAAAATACAAAATAAAAAGTGTTAAACAAATCAAAATATGTGTGTCCTGGTGTGTGTCCTAACCAGTGTATTAGTGTGTGATGCGGTGTGTGTACTGGCCAGTGTATTAGTGTGTGATACGGTGTGTGTACTGACCAGTGTATTAGTGTGTGATACGGTGTGTGTCCTGACCAGTGTATTAGTGTGTGATACGGTGTGTGTCCTGACCACTGTATTAGTGTGTGATACGGTGTGTGTACTGACCAGTGTATTAGTGTGTGATGCAGTGTGTGTACTGACCAGTGTATTAGTGTGTGATACGGTGTGTGTCCTGACCAGTGTATTAGTGTGTGATACGGTGTGTGTACTGACCAGTGTATTAGTGTGTGTCCTGACCAGTGTATTAGTGTGATATGGTGTGTGTCCTGACCAGTGTATTAGTGTGTGATACGGTGTGTGTCCTGACCAGTGTATTAGTGTGTGATACGGTGTGTGTACTGACCAGTGTATTAGTGTGTGTGTCCTGACCAGTGTATTAGTGTGTGATACGGTGTGTGTCCTGACCAGTGTATTAGTGTGTGATACGGTGTGTGTCCTGACCAGTGTATTAGAGTGTGTCCTGACCAGTGTATTAGTGTGATACGATGTGTGTCCTGACCAGTGTATTAGTGTGTGATGCAGTGTGTGTCCTGACCAGTGTATTAGTGTGTGATACGGTGTGTGTCCTGACCAGTGTATTAGTGTGATACGATGTCCTGACCAGTGTATTAGTGGGTGATGCAGTGTGTGTACTGACCAGTGTATTAGTGTGATGCAGTGTGTGTCCTGACCAGTGTATTAGTGTGTGATGCAGTGTGTGTCCTGACCAGTGTATTAGTGTGATGCAGTGTGTGTACTGACCAGTGTATTAGTGTGTGATAAAGTGTGTGTACTGACCAGTGTATTAGTGTGTGATGCAGTGTGTGTCCTGACCAGTGTATTAGTGTGTGATGCAGCGTGTGTCCTGACCAGTGTATTAGTGTGTGATGCAGTGTGTGTACTGACCAGTGTATTAGTGTGATGCAGTGTGTGTCCTGACCAGTGTATTAGTGTGATGCAGTGTGTGTCCTGACCAGTGTATTAGTGTGATGCAGTGTGTGTCCTGACCAGTGTATTAGTGTGTGATGCAGTGTGTGTCCTGACCAGTGTATTAGTGTGTGATGCAGTGTGTGTCCTGACCAGTGTATTAGTGTGATGCAGTGTGTGTACTGACCAGTGTATTAGTGTGTGATGCAGTGTGTGTACTGACCAGTGTATTAGTGTGTGATGCAGTGTGTGTACTGACCAGTGTATTAGTGTGTGATGCAGTGTGTGTACTGACCAGTGTATTAGTGTGTGATGCAGTGTGTGTACTGACCTGTGTATTAGTGTGTGATGCAGTGTGTGTACTGACCAGTGTATTAGTGTGATGCAGTGTGTGTACTGACCAGTGTATTAGTGTGTGATGCAGTGTGTGTACTGACCAGTGTATTAGTGTGTGATGCAGTGTGTGTACTGACCAGTGTATTAGTGTGTGATGCAGTGTGTGTACTGACCAGTGTATTAGTGTGTGATGCAGTGTGTGTCCTGACCAGTGTATTAGTGTGATGCAGTGTGTGTTCTGACCAGTGTATTAGTGTGTGATGCAGTGTGTGTCCTGACCAGTGTATTAGTGTGTGATGCAGTGTGTGTCCTGACCAGTGTATTAGTGTGTGATGCAGTGTGTGTTCTGACCAGTGTATTAGTGTGTGATACGGTGTGTGTTCTGACCAGTGTATTAGTGTGTGATACGGTGTGTGTTCTGACCAGTGTATTAGTGTGTGATACGGTGTGTGTCCTGACCAGTGTATTAGTGTGTTATGCAGTGTGTGTACTGACCAGTGTATTAGTGTGTGATGCAGTGTGTGTTTTGACCAGTGTATTAGTGTGATGCAGTGTGTGTCCTGACCAGTGTATTAGTGTGATGCAGTGTGTGTCCTGACCAGTGTATTAGTGTGTGTCCTGACCAGTGTATTAGTGTGATGCAGTGTGTGTACTGACCAGTGTATTAGTGTGTGATGCAGTGTGTGTCCTGACCAGTGTATTAGTGTGTGATGCAGTGTGTGTACTGACCTGTGTATCAGTGTGTGTACTGACCAGTGTATTAGTGTGTGATGCAGTGTGTGTACTGACCAGTGTATTAGTGTGTGATGCAGTGTGTGTACTGACCAGTGTATTAGTGTGATGCAGTGTGTGTCCTGACCAGTGTATTAGTGTGTGGTGCGGTGTGTGTACTGACCAGTGTATTAGTGTGTGATGCAGTGTGTGTACTGACCAGTGTATTAGTGTGTGATGCAGTGTGTGTACTGACCAGTGTATTAGTGTGATGCAGTGTGTGTACTGACCAGTGTATTAGTGTGATGCGGTGTGTGTACTGACCAGTGTATTAGTGTGATACGGTGTGTGTACTGACCAGTGTATTAGCGTGATACGGTGTGTGTACTGACCAGTGTATTAGTGTGATGCAGTGTGTGTACTGACCAGTGTATTAGTGTGATGCAGTGTGTGTACTGACCTGTGTATTAGTGTGATACGGTGTGTGTACTGACCAGTGTATTAGTGTGTGATGCAGTGTGTGTACTGACCAGTGTATTAGTGTGTGATGCAGTGTGTGTACTGACCTGTGTATTAGTGTGATGCAGTGTGTGTCCTGACCAGTGTATTAGTGTGTGATACGGTGTGTGTACTGACCAGTGTATTAGTGTGTGATGCAGTGTGTGTCCTGACCAGTGTATTAGTGTGATGCAGTGTGTGTACTGACCAGTGTATTAGTGTGTGATGCAGTGTGTGTACTGACCAGTGTATTAGTGTGTGATGCAGTGTGTGTACTGACCAGTGTATTAGTGTGTGATGCAGTGTGTGTCCTGACCAGTGTATTAGTGTGTGATGCAGTGTGTGTCCTGACCAGTGTATTAGTGTGATGCAGTGCGTGTCCTGACCAGTGTATTAGTGTGTGATGCAGTGTGTGTCCTGACCAGTGTATTAGTGTGTGATGCGGTGTGTGTCCTGACCAGTGTATTAGTGTGTGATGCAGTGTGTGTACTGACCAGTGTATTAGTGTGTGATGCAGTGTGTGTACTGACCAGTGTATTAGTGTGTGATGCAGTGTGTGTACTGACCAGTGTATTAGTGTGTGTCCTGACCAGTGTATTAGTGTGATGCAGTGTGTGTCCTGACCAGTGTATTAGTGTGATGCGGTGTGTGTCCTGACCAGTGTATTAGTGTGATACGGTGTGTGTCCTGACCAGTGTATTAGTGTGTGATGCAGTGTGTGTACTGACCAGTGTATTAGTGTGTGATGCAGTGTGTGTACTGACCAGTGTATTAGTGTGTGATGCAGTGTGTGTACTGACCAGTGTATTAGTGTGTGTCCTGACCAGTGTATTAGTGTGATGCAGTGTGTGTACTGACCAGTGTATTAGTGTGTGTACTGACCAGTGTATTAGTGTGTGATGCAGTGTGTGTACTGACCAGTGTATTAGTGTGATTCAGTGTGTGTCCTGACCAGTGTATTAGTGTGATGCAGTGTGTGTCCTGACCAGTGTATTAGTGTGTGATGCAGTGTGTGTCCTGACCAGTGTATTAGTGTGATTCAGTGTGTGTCCTGACCAGTGTATTAGTGTGATGCAGTGTGTGTCCTGACCAGTGTATTAGTGTGATGCAGTGTGTGTCCTGACCAGTGTATTAGTGTGTGATACGGTGTGTGTACTGACCAGTGTATTATTGTGTGTTCCGACCAGTGTATTAGTGTGATACGGTGTGTGTCCTGACCAGTGTATTAGTGTGTGATACAGTGTGTGTCCTGACCAGTGTATTAGTTTGTGATACGGTGTGTGTCCTGACCAGTGTATTAGTGTGTGATACGGTGTGTGTCCTGACCAGTGTATTAGTGTGTGATACGGTGTGTGTACTGACCAGTGTATTAGTGTGTGATGCAGTGTGTGTACTGACCAGTGTATTAGTGTGTGATACAGTGTGTGTACTGACCAGTGTATTAGTGTGTGATACGGTGTGTGTCCTGACCAGTGTATTAGTGTGTGATACGGTGTGTGTCCTGACCAGTGTATTAGTGTGTGATACGGTGTATGTACTGACCAGTGTATTAGTGTGTGATGCAGTGTGTGTACTGACCAGTGTATTAGTGTGTGATACGGTGTGTGTCCTGACCAGTGTATTAGTGTGTGATACGGTGTGTGTACTGACCAGTGTATTAGTGTGTGTCCTGACCAGTGTATTAGTGTGATATGGTGTGTGTCCTGACCAGTGTATTACTGTGTGATACGGTGTGTGTCCTGACCAGTGTATTAGTGTGTGATACGGTGTGTGTACTGACCAGTGTATTAGTGTGTGTGTCCTGACCAGTGTATTAGTGTGTGATACGGTGTGTGTCCTGACCAGTGTATTAGTGTGTGATACGGTGTGTGTCCTGACCAGTGTATTAGAGTGTGTCCTGACCAGTGTATTAGTGTGATACGATGTGTGTCCTGACCAGTGTATTAGTGTGTGATGCAGTGTGTGTCCTGACCAGTGTATTAGTGTGTGATACGGTGTGTGTCCTGACCAGTGTATTAGTGTGATACGATGTGTGTCCTGACCAGTGTATTAGTGTGTGATGCAGTGTGTGTACTGACCAGTGTATTAGTGTGATGCAGTGTGTGTCCTGACCAGTGTGTTAGTGTGTGATGCAGTGTGTGTCCTGACCAGTGTATTAGTGTGATGCAGTGTGTGTACTGACCAGTGTATTAGTGTGTGATAAAGTGTGTGTACTGACCAGTGTATTAGTGTGTGATAAAGTGTGTGTACTGACCAGTGTATTAGTGTGTGATGCAGTGTGTGTCCTGACCAGTGTATTAGTGTGTGATGCAGTGTGTGTACTGACCAGTGTATTAGTGTGATGCAGTGTGTGTCCTGACCAGTGTATTAGTGTGATGCAGTGTGTGTCCTGACCAGTGTATTAGTGTGATGCAGTGTGTGTCCTGACCAGTGTATTAGTGTGTGATGCAGTGTGTGTCCTGACCAGTGTATTAGTGTGTGATGCAGTGTGTGTCCTGACCAGTGTATTAGTGTGATGCAGTGTGTGTACTGACCAGTGTATTAGTGTGTGATGCAGTGTGTGTACTGACCAGTGTATTAGTGTGTGATGCAGTGTGTGTACTGACCAGTGTATTAGTGTGTGATGCAGTGTGTGTACTGACCTGTGTATTAGTGTGTGATGCAGTGTGTGTACTGACCAGTGTATTAGTGTGATGCAGTGTGTGTTCTGACCAGTGTATTAGTGTGTGATGCAGTGTGTGTACTGACCAGTGTATTAGTGTGTGATGCAGTGTGTGTACTGACCAGTGTATTAGTGTGTGATGCAGTGTGTGTCCTGACCAGTGTATTAGTGTGATGCAGTGTGTGTTATGACCAGTGAATTAGTGTGTGATGCAGTGTGTGTTCTGACCAGTGTATTAGTGTGTGATGCAGTGTGTGTACTGACCAGTGTATTAGTGTGTGATGCAGTGTGTGTACTGACCTGTGTATTAGTGTGTGATGCAGTGTGTGTACTGACCTGTGTATTAGTGTGTGATGCAGTGTGTGTACTGACCTGTGTATTAGTGTGTGATGCAGTGTGTGTACCGACCAGTGTATTAGTGTGTGATGCAGTGTGTGTACAGACCAGTGTATTAGTGTGATGCAGTGTGTGTACTGACCAGTGTATAAGAGTGTGATGCAGTGTGTGTTCTGACCAGTGTATTAGTGTGTGATGCAGTGTGTGTCCTGACCAGTGTATTAGTGTGTGATGCAGTGTGTGTCCTGACCAGTGTATTAGTGTGTGATGCAGTGTGTGTCCTGACCAGTGTATTAGTGTGTGATGCAGTGTGTGTTCTGACCAGTGTATTAGTGTGTGATACGGTGTGTGTTCTGACCAGTGTATTAGTGTGTGATACGGTGTGTGTTCTGACCAGTGTATTAGTGTGTGATACGGTGTGTGTCCTGACCCGTGTATTAGTGTGTTATGCAGTGTGTGTACTGACCAGTGTATTAGTGTGTGATGCAGTGTGTGTTTTGACCAGTGTATTAGTGTGATGCAGTGTGTGTCCTGACCAGTGTATTAGTGTGATGCAGTGTGTGTCCTGACCAGTGTATTAGTGTGATGCAGTGTGTGTCCTGACCAGTGTATTAGTGTGTGATGCAGTGTGTGTACTGACCAGTGTATTAGTGTGTGATGCAGTGTGTGTACTGACCAGTGTATTAGTGTGTGATGCAGTGTGTGTCCTGACCAGTGTATTAGTGTGTGATGCAGTGTGTGTACTGACCTGTGTATCAGTGTGTGTACTGACCAGTGTATTAGTGTGTGATGCAGTGTGTGTACTGACCAGTGTATTAGTGTGTGATGCAGTGTGTGTACTGACCAGTGTATTAGTGTGTGATGCAGTGTGTGTACTGACCAGTGTATTAGTGTGATGCAGTGTGTGTACTGACCAGTGTATTAGTGTGATGCAGTGTGTGTCCTGACCACTGACCAGTGTATTAGTGTGTGGTGCGGTGTGTGTACTGACCAGTGTATTAGTGTGTGATGCAGTGTGTGTACTGACCAGTGTATTAGTGTGTGATGCAGTGTGTGTACTGACCAGTGTATTAGTGTGATGCAGTGTGTGTACTGACCAGTGTATTAGTGTGATGCAGTGTGTGTACTGACCAGTGTATTAGTGTGATACGGTGTGTGTACTGACCAGTGTATTAGTGTGATACGGTGTGTGTACTGACCAGTGTATTAGTGTGATACGGTGTGTGTACTGACCAGTGTATTAGTGTGATGCAGTGTGTGTACTGACCAGTGTATTAGTGTGATGCAGTGTGTGTACTGACCTGTGTATTAGTGTGATACGGTGTGTGTACTGACCAGTGTATTAGTGTGTGATGCAGTGTGTGAACTGACCAGTGTATTAGTGTGTGATGCAGTGTGTGTACTGACCTGTGTATTAGTGTGATGCAGTGTGTGTACTGACCAGTGTATTAGTGTGTGATGCAGTGTGTGTTCTGACCAGTGTATTAGTGTGTGATACGGTGTGTGTTCTGACCAGTGTATTAGTGTGTGATACGGTGTGTGTTCTGACCAGTGTATTAGTGTGTGATACGGTGTGTGTCCTGACCAGTGTATTAGTGTGTTATGCAGTGTGTGTACTGACCAGTGTATTAGTGTGATACGGTGTGTGTACTGACCAGTGTATTAGTGTGATACGGTGTGTGTACTGACCAGTGTATTAGTGTGATGCAGTGTGTGTACTGACCAGTGTATTAGTGTGATGCAGTGTGTGTACTGACCAGTGTATTAGTGTGTGATGCGGTGTGTGTTCTGACCAGTGTATTAGTGTGTGATGCAGTGTGTGTTCTGACCAGTGTATTAGTGTGTGATACGGTGTGTGTCCTGACCAGTGTATTAGTGTGTGATACGGTGTGTGTCCTGACCAGTGTATTAGTGTGTTATGCAGTGTGTGTACTGACCAGTGTATTAGTGTGATACGGTGTGTGTACTGACCAGTGTATTAGTGTGATACGGTGTGTGTACTGACCAGTGTATTAGTGTGATGCAGTGTGTGTACTGACCAGTGTATTAGTGTGATGCAGTGTGTGTACTGACCTGTGTATTAGTGTGATACGGTGTGTGTACTGACCAGTGTATTAGTGTGTGATGCAGTGTGTGTTCTGACCAGTGTATTAGTGTGTGATACGGTGTGTGTTCTGACCAGTGTATTAGTGTGTGATACGGTGTGTGTTCTGACCAGTGTATTAGTGTGTGATACGGTGTGTGTCCTGACCAGTGTATTAGTGTGTTATGCAGTGTGTGTACTGACCAGTGTATTAGTGTGATACGGTGTGTGTACTGACCAGTGTATTAGTGTGATACGGTGTGTGTACTGACCAGTGTATTAGTGTGATGCAGTGTGTGTACTGACCAGTGTATTAGTGTGATGCAGTGTGTGTACTGACCTGTGTATTAGTGTGATACGGTGTGTGTACTGACCAGTATTAGTGTGTGATGCAGTGTGTGTTCTGACCAGTGTATTAGTGTGTGATACGGTGTGTGTTCTGACCAGTGTATTAGTGTGTGATACGGTGTGTGTTCTGACCAGTGTATTAGTGTGTGATACGGTGTGTGTCCTGACCAGTGTATTAGTGTGTTATGCAGTGTGTGTACTGACCAGTGTATTAGTGTGTGATGCAGTGTGTGTTTTGACCAGTGTATTAGTGTGATGCAGTGTGTGTCCTGACCAGTGTATTAGTGTGATGCAGTGTGTGTCCTGACCAGTGTATTAGTGTGATGCAGTGTGTGTCCTGACCAGTGTATTAGTGTGTGATGCAGTGTGTGTACTGACCAGTGTATTAGTGTGTGATGCAGTGTGTGTACTGACCAGTGTATTAGTGTGTGATGCAGTGTGTGTCCTGACCAGTGTATTAGTGTGTGATGCAGTGTGTGTACTGACCTGTGTATCAGTGTGTGTACTGACCAGTGTATTAGTGTGTGATAGAGTGTGTGTACTGACCAGTGTATTAGTGTGTGATGCAGTGTGTGTACTGACCAGTGTATTAGTGTGTGATGCAGTGTGTACTGACCAGTGTATTAGTGTGTGATGCAGTGTGTGTACTGACCTGTGTATTAGTGTGTGATGCAGTGTGTGTACTGACCAGTGTATTAGTGTGATGCAGTGTGTGTTCTGACCAGTGTATTAGTGTGTGATGCAGTGTGTGTACTGACCAGTGTATTAGTGTGTGATGCAGTGTGTGTACTGACCAGTGTATTAGTGTGTGATGCAGTGTGTGTCCTGACCAGTGTATTAGTGTGATGCAGTGTGTGTTATGACCAGTGTATTAGTGTGTGATGCAGTGTGTGTTCTGACCAGTGTATTAGTGTGTGATGCAGTGTGTGTACTGACCAGTGTATTAGTGTGTGATGCAGTGTGTGTACTGACCTGTGTATTAGTGTGTGATGCAGTGTGTGTACTGACCTGTGTATTAGTGTGTGATGCAGTGTGTGTACTGACCTGTGTATTAGTGTGTGATGCAGTGTGTGTACCGACCTGTGTATTAGTGTGTGATGCAGTGTGTGTACCGACCAGTGTATTAGTGTGATGCAGTGTGTGTACTGACCAGTGTATTAGTGTGTGATGCAGTGTGTGTTCTGACCAGTGTATTAGTGTGTGATGCAGTGTGTGTCCTGACCAGTGTATTAGTGTGTGATGCAGTGTGTGTCCTGACCAGTGTATTAGTGTGTGATGCAGTGTGTGTCCTGACCAGTGTATTAGTGTGTGATGCAGTGTGTGTCCTGACCAGTGTATTAGTGTGTGATGCAGTGTGTGTTCTGACCAGTGTATTAGTGTGTGATACGGTGTGTGTTCTGACCAGTGTATTAGTGTGTGATACGGTGTGTGTTCTGACCAGTGTATTAGTGTGTGATACGGTGTGTGTCCTGACCCGTGTATTAGTGTGTTATGCAGTGTGTGTACTGACCAGTGTATTAGTGTGTGATGCAGTGTGTGTTTTGACCAGTGTATTAGTGTGATGCAGTGTGTGTCCTGACCAGTGTATTAGTGTGATGCAGTGTGTGTCCTGACCAGTGTATTAGTGTGATGCAGTGTGTGTCCTGACCAGTGTATTAGTGTGTGATGCAGTGTGTGTACTGACCAGTGTATTAGTGTGTGATGCAGTGTGTGTACTGACCAGTGTATTAGTGTGTGATGCAGTGTGTGTCCTGACCAGTGTATTAGTGTGTGATGCAGTGTGTGTACTGACCTGTGTATCAGTGTGTGTACTGACCAGTGTATTAGTGTGTGATGCAGTGTGTGTACTGACCAGTGTATTAGTGTGTGATGCAGTGTGTGTACTGACCAGTGTATTAGTGTGTGATGCAGTGTGTGTACTGACCAGTGTATTAGTGTGATGCAGTGTGTGTACTGACCAGTGTATTAGTGTGATGCAGTGTGTGTCCTGACCAGTGTATTAGTGTGTGGTGCGGTGTGTGTACTGACCAGTGTATTAGTGTGTGATGCAGTGTGTGTACTGACCAGTGTATTAGTGTGTGATGCAGTGTGTGTACTGACCAGTGTATTAGTGTGATGCAGTGTGTGTACTGACCAGTGTATTAGTGTGATGCAGTGTGTGTACTGACCAGTGTATTAGTGTGATACGGTGTGTGTACTGACCAGTGTATTAGTGTGATACGGTGTGTGTACTGACCAGTGTATTAGTGTGATACGGTGTGTGTACTGACCAGTGTATTAGTGTGATGCAGTGTGTGTACTGACCAGTGTATTAGTGTGATGCAGTGTGTGTACTGACCTGTGTATTAGTGTGATACGGTGTGTGTACTGACCAGTGTATTAGTGTGTGATGCAGTGTGTGAACTGACCAGTGTATTAGTGTGTGATGCAGTGTGTGTACTGACCTGTGTATTAGTGTGATGCAGTGTGTGTACTGACCAGTGTATTAGTGTGTGATGCAGTGTGTGTTCTGACCAGTGTATTAGTGTGTGATACGGTGTGTGTTCTGACCAGTGTATTAGTGTGTGATACGGTGTGTGTTCTGACCAGTGTATTAGTGTGTGATACGGTGTGTGTCCTGACCAGTGTATTAGTGTGTTATGCAGTGTGTGTACTGACCAGTGTATTAGTGTGATACGGTGTGTGTACTGACCAGTGTATTAGTGTGATACGGTGTGTGTACTGACCAGTGTATTAGTGTGATGCAGTGTGTGTACTGACCAGTGTATTAGTGTGATGCAGTGTGTGTACTGACCAGTGTATTAGTGTGTGATGCGGTGTGTGTTCTGACCAGTGTATTAGTGTGTGATGCAGTGTGTGTTCTGACCAGTGTATTAGTGTGTGATACGTGTGTGTGTTCTGACCAGTGTATTAGTGTGTGATACGGTGTGTGTCCTGACCAGTGTATTAGTGTGTTATGCAGTGTGTGTACTGACCAGTGTATTAGTGTGATACGGTGTGTGTACTGACCAGTGTATTAGTGTGATACGGTGTGTGTACTGACCAGTGTATTAGTGTGATGCAGTGTGTGTACTGACCAGTGTATTAGTGTGATGCAGTGTGTGTACTGACCTGTGTATTAGTGTGATACGGTGTGTGTACTGACCAGTGTATTAGTGTGTGATGCAGTGTGTGTTCTGACCAGTGTATTAGTGTGTGATACGGTGTGTGTTCTGACCAGTGTATTAGTGTGTGATACGGTGTGTGTTCTGACCAGTGTATTAGTGTGTGATACGGTGTGTGTCCTGACCAGTGTATTAGTGTGTTATGCAGTGTGTGTACTGACCAGTGTATTAGTGTGATACGGTGTGTGTACTGACCAGTGTATTAGTGTGATACGGTGTGTGTACTGACCAGTGTATTAGTGTGATGCAGTGTGTGTACTGACCAGTGTATTAGTGTGATGCAGTGTGTGTACTGACCTGTGTATTAGTGTGATACGGTGTGTGTACTGACCAGTATTAGTGTGTGATGCAGTGTGTGAGTGTGTGTTCTGACCAGTGTATTAGTGTGTGATACGGTGTGTGTTCTGACCAGTGTATTAGTGTGTGATACGGTGTGTGTTCTGACCAGTGTATTAGTGTGTGATACGGTGTGTGTCCTGACCAGTGTATTAGTGTGTTATGCAGTGTGTGTACTGACCAGTGTATTAGTGTGTGATGCAGTGTGTGTTTTGACCAGTGTATTAGTGTGATGCAGTGTGTGTCCTGACCAGTGTATTAGTGTGATGCAGTGTGTGTACTGACCAGTGTATTAGTGTGATGCAGTGTGTGTACTGACCTGTGTATTAGTGTGATACGGTGTGTGTACTGACCAGTGTATTAGTGTGTGATGCAGTGTGTGTTCTGACCAGTGTATTAGTGTGTGATACGGTGTGTGTTCTGACCAGTGTATTAGTGTGTGATACGGTGTGTGTTCTGACCAGTGTATTAGTGTGTGATACGGTGTGTGTCCTGACCAGTGTATTAGTGTGTTATGCAGTGTGTGTACTGACCAGTGTATTAGTGTGATACGGTGTGTGTACTGACCAGTGTATTAGTGTGATACGGTGTGTGTACTGACCAGTGTATTAGTGTGATGCAGTGTGTGTACTGACCAGTGTATTAGTGTGATGCAGTGTGTGTACTGACCTGTGTATTAGTGTGATACGGTGTGTGTACTGACCAGTATTAGTGTGTGATGCAGTGTGTGTTCTGACCAGTGTATTAGTGTGTGATACGGTGTGTGTTCTGACCAGTGTATTAGTGTGTGATACGGTGTGTGTTCTGACCAGTGTATTAGTGTGTGATACGGTGTGTGTCCTGACCAGTGTATTAGTGTGTTATGCAGTGTGTGTACTGACCAGTGTATTAGTGTGTGATGCAGTGTGTGTTTTGACCAGTGTATTAGTGTGATGCAGTGTGTGTCCTGACCAGTGTATTAGTGTGATGCAGTGTGTGTCCTGACCAGTGTATTAGTGTGATGCAGTGTGTGTCCTGACCAGTGTATTAGTGTGTGATGCAGTGTGTGTACTGACCAGTGTATTAGTGTGTGATGCAGTGTGTGTACTGACCAGTGTATTAGTGTGTGATGCAGTGTGTGTCCTGACCAGTGTATTAGTGTGTGATGCAGTGTGTGTACTGACCTGTGTATCAGTGTGTGTACTGACCAGTGTATTAGTGTGTGATAGAGTGTGTGTACTGACCAGTGTATTAGTGTGTGATGCAGTGTGTGTACTGACCAGTGTATTAGTGTGTGATGCAGTGTGTACTGACCAGTGTATTAGTGTGTGATGCAGTGTGTGTACTGACCTGTGTATTAGTGTGTGATGCAGTGTGTGTACTGACCAGTGTATTAGTGTGATGCAGTGTGTGTTCTGACCAGTGTATTAGTGTGTGATGCAGTGTGTGTACTGACCAGTGTATTAGTGTGTGATGCAGTGTGTGTACTGACCAGTGTATTAGTGTGTGATGCAGTGTGTGTCCTGACCAGTGTATTAGTGTGATGCAGTGTGTGTTATGACCAGTGTATTAGTGTGTGATGCAGTGTGTGTTCTGACCAGTGTATTAGTGTGTGATGCAGTGTGTGTACTGACCAGTGTATTAGTGTGTGATGCAGTGTGTGTACTGACCTGTGTATTAGTGTGTGATGCAGTGTGTGTACTGACCTGTGTATTAGTGTGTGATGCAGTGTGTGTACTGACCAGTGTATTAGTGTGTGATGCAGTGTGTGTACTGACCTGTGTATTAGTGTGTGATGCAGTGTGTGTACTGACCAGTGTATTAGTGTGATGCAGTGTGTGTACTGACCAGTGTATTAGTGTGTGATGCAGTGTGTGTTCTGACCAGTGTATTAGTGTGTGATGCAGTGTGTGTCCTGACCAGTGTATTAGTGTGTGATGCAGTGTATTAGTGTGTGATGCAGTGTGTGTCCTGACCAGTGTATTAGTGTGTGATGCAGTGTGTGTCCTGACCAGTGTATTAGTGTGTGATGCAGTGTGTGTTCTGACCAGTGTATTAGTGTGTGATACGGTGTGTGTTCTGACCAGTGTATTAGTGTGTGATACGGTGTGTGTTCTGACCAGTGTATTAGTGTGTGATACGGTGTGTGTCCTGACCAGTGTATTAGTGTGTTATGCAGTGTGTGTACTGACCAGTGTATTAGTGTGTGATGCAGTGTGTGTTTTGACCAGTGTATTAGTGTGATGCAGTGTGTGTCCTGACCAGTGTATTAGTGTGATGCAGTGTGTGTCCTGACCAGTGTATTAGTGTGATGCAGTGTGTGTCCTGACCAGTGTATTAGTGTGTGATGCAGTGTGTGTACTGACCAGTGTATTAGTGTGTGATGCAGTGTGTGTACTGACCAGTGTATTAGTGTGTGATGCAGTGTGTGTCCTGACCAGTGTATTAGTGTGTGATGCAGTGTGTGTACTGACCTGTGTATCAGTGTGTGTACTGACCAGTGTATTAGTGTGTGATGCAGTGTGTGTACTGACCAGTGTATTAGTGTGTGATGCAGTGTGTGTACTGACCAGTGTATTAGTGTGTGATGCAGTGTGTGTACTGACCAGTGTATTAGTGTGATGCAGTGTGTGTACTGACCAGTGTATTAGTGTGATGCAGTGTGTGTCCTGACCAGTGTATTAGTGTGTGATGCGGTGTGTGTACTGACCAGTGTATTAGTGTGTGATGCAGTGTGTGTACTGACCAGTGTATTAGTGTGTGATGCAGTGTGTGTACTGACCAGTGTATTAGTGTGATGCAGTGTGTGTACTGACCAGTGTATTAGTGTGATGCAGTGTGTGTACTGACCAGTGTATTAGTGTGATACGGTGTGTGTACTGACCAGTGTATTAGTGTGATACGGTGTGTGTACTGACCAGTGTATTAGTGTGATACGGTGTGTGTACTGACCAGTGTATTAGTGTGATGCAGTGTGTGTACTGACCAGTGTATTAGTGTGATGCAGTGTGTGTACTGACCTGTGTATTAGTGTGATACGGTGTGTGTACTGACCAGTGTATTAGTGTGTGATGCAGTGTGTGAACTGACCAGTGTATTAGTGTGTGATGCAGTGTGTGTACTGACCTGTGTATTAGTGTGATGCAGTGTGTGTACTGACCAGTGTATTAGTGTGTGATGCAGTGTGTGTTCTGACCAGTGTATTAGTGTGTGATACGGTGTGTGTTCTGACCAGTGTATTAGTGTGTGATACGGTGTGTGTTCTGACCAGTGTATTAGTGTGTGATACGGTGTGTGTCCTGACCAGTGTATTAGTGTGTTATGCAGTGTGTGTACTGACCAGTGTATTAGTGTGATACGGTGTGTGTACTGACCAGTGTATTAGTGTGATACGGTGTGTGTACTGACCAGTGTATTAGTGTGATGCAGTGTGTGTACTGACCAGTGTATTAGTGTGATGCAGTGTGTGTACTGACCAGTGTATTAGTGTGTGATGCGGTGTGTGTTCTGACCAGTGTATTAGTGTGTGATGCAGTGTGTGTTCTGACCAGTGTATTAGTGTGTGATACGGTGTGTGTTCTGACCAGTGTATTAGTGTGTGATACGGTGTGTGTCCTGACCAGTGTATTAGTGTGTTATGCAGTGTGTGTACTGACCAGTGTATTAGTGTGATACGGTGTGTGTACTGACCAGTGTATTAGTGTGATACGGTGTGTGTACTGACCAGTGTATTAGTGTGATGCAGTGTGTGTACTGACCAGTGTATTAGTGTGATGCAGTGTGTGTACTGACCTGTGTATTAGTGTGATACGGTGTGTGTACTGACCAGTGTATTAGTGTGTGATGCAGTGTGTGTTCTGACCAGTGTATTAGTGTGTGATACGGTGTGTGTTCTGACCAGTGTATTAGTGTGTGATACGGTGTGTGTTCTGACCAGTGTATTAGTGTGTGATACGGTGTGTGTCCTGACCAGTGTATTAGTGTGTTATGCAGTGTGTGTACTGACCAGTGTATTAGTGTGATACGGTGTGTGTAGTGTGTGTCTGACCAGTGTATTAGTGTGATACGGTGTGTGTACTGACCAGTGTATTAGTGTGATGCAGTGTGTGTACTGACCAGTGTATTAGTGTGATGCAGTGTGTGTACTGACCTGTGTATTAGTGTGATACGGTGTGTGTACTGACCAGTATTAGTGTGTGATGCAGTGTGTGTTCTGACCAGTGTATTAGTGTGTGATACGGTGTGTGTGTTCTGACCAGTGTATTAGTGTGTGATACGGTGTGTGTTCTGACCAGTGTATTAGTGTGTGATACGGTGTGTGTCCTGACCAGTGTATTAGTGTGTTATGCAGTGTGTGTACTGACCAGTGTATTAGTGTGTGATGCAGTGTGTGTTTTGACCAGTGTATTAGTGTGATGCAGTGTGTGTCCTGACCAGTGTATTAGTGTGATGCAGTGTGTGTCCTGACCAGTGTATTAGTGTGATGCAGTGTGTGTCCTGACCAGTGTATTAGTGTGTGATGCAGTGTGTGTACTGACCAGTGTATTAGTGTGTGATGCAGTGTGTGTACTGACCAGTGTATTAGTGTGTGATGCAGTGTGTGTGCCTGACCAGTGTATTAGTGTGTGATGCAGTGTGTGTACTGACCTGTGTATCAGTGTGTGTACCTGACCAGTGTATTAGTGTGTGATAGAGTGTGTGTACTGACCAGTGTATTAGTGTGTGATGCAGTGTGTGTACTGACCAGTGTATTAGTGTGATGCAGTGTGTGTCCTGACCAGTGTATTAGTGTGTGGTGCAGTGTGTGTACTGACCAGTGTATTAGTGTGTGTGATGCAGTGTGTGTACTGACCAGTGTATTAGTGTGTGATGCAGTGTGTGTGACCAGTGTACTGACCAGTGTATTAGTGTGATGCAGTGTGTGTACTGACCAGTGTATTAGTGTGATGCAGTGTGGGTACTGACCAGTGTATTAGTGTGATGCACCTGACCAGTGTATTAGTGTGATACGGTGTGTGTACTGACCAGTGTATTAGTGTGATGCCAGTGTATTAGTGTGTGTACTGACCAGTGTATTAGTGTGATGCAGTGTGTGTACTGACCAGTGTATTAGTGTGATGCAGTGTGTGTACTGACCTGTGTATTAGTGTGATACGGTGTGTGTACTGACCAGTGTATTAGTGTGTGATGCAGTGTGTGTACTGACCTGTGTATTAGTGTGATGCAGTGTGTGTCCTGACCAGTGTATTAGTGTGTGATACGGTGTGTGTACTGACCAGTGTATTAGTGTGTGATGCAGTGTGTGTCCTGACCAGTGTATTAGTGTGATGCAGTGTGTGTACTGACCAGTGTATTAATGTGTGATGCAGTGTGTACTGACCAGTGTATTAGTGTGTGATGCAGTGTGTGTACTGACCAGTGTATTAGTGTGTGATGCAGTGTGTGTCCTGACCAGTGTATTAGTGTGATGCAGTGCGTGTCCTGACCAGTGTATTAGTGTGTGATGCAGTGTGTGTCCTGACCAGTGTATTAGTGTGTGATGCGGTGTGTGTCCTGACCAGTGTATTAGTGTGTGATGCAGTGTGTGTACTGACCAGTGTATTAGTGTGATGCAGTGTGTCCTGACCAGTGTATTAGTGTGTGATGCAGTGTGTGTATGACCAGTGTATTAGTGTGACTGACCAGTGTATTAGTGTGATGCAGTGTGTGTACTGACCAGTGTATTAGTGTGTGATGCAGTGTGTGTCCTGACCAGTGTATTAGTGTGTGATGCAGTGTGTGTCCTGACCAGTGTATTAGTGTGTGATGCAGTGTGTGTACTGACCCAGTGTATTAGTGTACTGACTGACCAGTGTATTAGTGTGTGATGCAGTGTGTGTACTGACCAGTGTATTAGTGTGTGATGCAGTGTGTGTCCTGACCAGTGTATTAGTGTGTGATGCAGTGTGTGTCCTGACCAGTGTATTAGTGTGTGATACCAGTGTATTAGTGTGTGATGCTGACCAGTGTATTAGTGTGTGATACAGTGTGTCCTGACCAGTGTATGTGTGATGCAGTGTGTGTACTGACCAGTGTATTAGTGTGATGCAGTGTGTGTACTGACCAGTGTATTAGTGTGATGCAGTGTGTACTGACCTGTGTATCTCTGCAGTGTATTAGTGTGTGATGCAGTGTGTGTACTGACCAGTGTATTAGTGTGATGCAGTGTGTGTACTGACCAGTGTATTAGTGTGATGCAGTGTGTGTACTGACCAGTGTATTAGTGTGTGATGCAGTGTGTGTCCTGACCAGTGTATTAGTGTGTGATGCAGTGTGTGTCCTGACCTGTGTATCTCTGCAGTGTATTAGTGTGTGATGCGGAGTGTGTCCTGACCAGTGTATTAGTGTGTGATGCGGAGTGTGTCCTGACCAGTGTATTAGTGTGATACGGTGTGTGTCCTGACCAGTGTATTAGTGTGATACGGTGTGTGTACTGACCAGTGTATTAGTGTGTGATGCAGTGTGTGTACTGACCAGTGTATTAGTGTGTGATGCAGTGTGTGTACTGACCTGTGTATTAGTGTGATGCAGTGTGTGTACTGACCAGTGTATTAGTGTGATTCAGTGTGTGTCCTGACCAGTGTATTAGTGTGATGCAGTGTGTGTCCTGACCAGTGTATTAGTGTGATGCAGTGTGTGTCCTGACCAGTGTATTAGTGTGTGATACGGTGTGTGTACTGACCAGTGTATTATTGTGTGTTCCGACCAGTGTATTAGTGTGATACGGTGTGTGTCCTGACCAGTGTATTAGTGTGTGATACAGTGTGTGTCCTGACCAGTGTATTAGTTTGTGATACGGTGTGTGTCCTGACCAGTGTATTAGTGTGTGATACGGTGTGTGTCCTGACCAGTGTATTAGTGTGTGATACGGTGTGTGTACTGACCAGTGTATTAGTGTGTGATGCAGTGTGTGTACTGACCAGTGTATTAGTGTGTGATACAGTGTGTGTACTGACCAGTGTATTAGTGTGTGATACGGTGTGTGTCCTGACCAGTGTATTAGTGTGTGATACGGTGTGTGTCCTGACCAGTGTATTAGTGTGTGATACGGTGTGTGTACTGACCAGTGTATTAGTGTGTGATGCAGTGTGTGTACTGACCAGTGTATTAGTGTGTGATACGGTGTGTGTCCTGACCAGTGTATTAGTGTGTGATACGGTGTGTGTACTGACCAGTGTATTAGTGTGTGTCCTGACCAGTGTATTAGTGTGATATGGTGTGTGTCCTGACCAGTGTATTACTGTGTGATACGGTGTGTGTCCTGACCAGTGTATTAGTGTGTGATACGGTGTGTGTACTGACCAGTGTATTAGTGTGTGTGTCCTGACCAGTGTATTAGTGTGTGATACGGTGTGTGTCCTGACCAGTGTATTAGTGTGTGATACGGTGTGTGTCCTGACCAGTGTATTAGAGTGTGTCCTGACCAGTGTATTAGTGTGATACGATGTGTGTCCTGACCAGTGTATTAGTGTGTGATGCAGTGTGTGTCCTGACCTGTGTATCTCTGCAGTGTATTAGTGTGTGATGCGGAGTGTGTCCTGACCAGTGTATTAGTGTGTGATGCGGAGTGTGTCCTGACCAGTGTATTAGTGTGATACGGTGTGTGTCCTGACCAGTGTATTAGTGTGATACGGTGTGTGTACTGACCAGTGTATTAGTGTGTGATGCAGTGTGTGTACTGACCAGTGTATTAGTGTGTGATGCAGTGTGTGTACTGACCTGTGTATTAGTGTGATGCAGTGTGTGTACTGACCAGTGTATTAGTGTGATTCAGTGTGTGTCCTGACCAGTGTATTAGTGTGATGCAGTGTGTGTCCTGACCAGTGTATTAGTGTGATGCAGTGTGTGTCCTGACCAGTGTATTAGTGTGTGATACGGTGTGTGTACTGACCAGTGTATTATTGTGTGTTCCGACCAGTGTATTAGTGTGATACGGTGTGTGTCCTGACCAGTGTATTAGTGTGTGATACAGTGTGTGTGCTGACCAGTGTATTAGTTTGTGATACGGTGTGTGTCCTGACCAGTGTATTAGTGTGTGATACGGTGTGTGTCCTGACCAGTGTATTAGTGTGTGATACGGTGTGTGTACTGACCAGTGTATTAGTGTGTGATGCAGTGTGTGTACTGACCAGTGTATTAGTGTGTGATACAGTGTGTGTACTGACCAGTGTATTAGTGTGTGATACGGTGTGTGTCCTGACCAGTGTATTAGTGTGTGATACGGTGTGTGTCCTGACCAGTGTATTAGTGTGTGATACGGTGTGTGTACTGACCAGTGTATTAGTGTGTGATGCAGTGTGTGTACTGACCAGTGTATTAGTGTGTGATACGGTGTGTGTCCTGACCAGTGTATTAGTGTGTGATACGGTGTGTGTACTGACCAGTGTATTAGTGTGTGTCCTGACCAGTGTATTAGTGTGATATGGTGTGTGTCCTGACCAGTGTATTACTGTGTGATACGGTGTGTGTCCTGACCAGTGTATTAGTGTGTGATACGGTGTGTGTCCTGACCAGTGTATTAGTGTGTGATACGGTGTGTGTGCAGTGTACTGACCAGTGTATTAGTGTGTGTGTCCTGACCAGTGTATTAGTGTGTGATACGGTGTGTGTCCTGACCAGTGTATTAGTGTGTGATACGGTGTGTGTCCTGACCAGTGTATTAGAGTGTGTCCTGACCAGTGTATTAGTGTGATACGATGTGTGTCCTGACCAGTGTATTAGTGTGTGATGCAGTGTGTGTCCTGACCAGTGTATTAGTGTGTGATACGGTGTGTGTCCTGACCAGTGTATTAGTGTGATACGATGTGTGTCCTGACCAGTGTATTAGTGTGTGATGCAGTGTGTGTACTGACCAGTGTATTAGTGTGATGCAGTGTGTGTCCTGACCAGTGTGTTAGTGTGTGATGCAGTGTATTAGTGTGTGTCCTGACCAGTGTATTAGTGTGATGCAGTGTGTGTACTGACCAGTGTATTAGTGTGTGATAAAGTGTGTGTACTGACCAGTGTATTAGTGTGTGATAAAGTGTGTGTACTGACCAGTGTATTAGTGTGTGATGCAGTGTGTGTCCTGACCAGTGTATTAGTGTGTGATGCAGTGTGTGTACTGACCAGTGTATTAGTGTGATGCAGTGTGTGTCCTGACCAGTGTATTAGTGTGATGCAGTGTGTGTCCTGACCAGTGTGTTAGTGTGTGATGCAGTGTGTGTCCTGACCAGTGTATTAGTGTGTGATGCAGTGTGTGTCCTGACCAGTGTATTAGTGTGTGATGCAGTGTGTGTCCTGACCAGTGTATTAGTGTGATGCAGTGTGTGTACTGACCAGTGTATTAGTGTGTGATGCAGTGTGTGTACTGACCAGTGTATTAGTGTGTGATGCAGTGTGTGTACTGACCAGTGTATTAGTGTGTGATGCAGTGTGTGTACTGACCTGTGTATTAGTGTGTGATGCAGTGTGTGTACTGACCAGTGTATTAGTGTGATGCAGTGTGTGTCTGACCAGTGTATTAGTGTGTGATGCAGTGTGTGTACTGACCAGTGTATTAGTGTGTGATGCAGTGTGTGTACTGACCAGTGTATTAGTGTGTGATGCAGTGTGTGTCCTGACCAGTGTATTAGTGTGATGCAGTGTGTGTTATGACCAGTGTATTAGTGTGTGATGCAGTGTGTGTTCTGACCAGTGTATTAGTGTGTGATGCAGTGTGTGTACTGACCAGTGTATTAGTGTGTGATGCAGTGTGTGTACTGACCAGTGTATTAGTGTGTGATGCAGTGTGTGTACTGACCTGTGTATTAGTGTGTGATGCAGTGTGTGTACTGACCTGTGTATTAGTGTGTGATGCAGTGTGTGTACTGACCTGTGTATTAGTGTGTGATGCAGTGTGTGTACTGACCAGTGTATTAGTGTGTGATGCAGTGTGTGTGTGTGTACTGACCAGTGTATTAGTGTGTGATGCAGTGTGTGTACTGACCAGTGTATTAGTGTGTGATGCAGTGTGTGTCCTGACCAGTGTATTAGTGTGTGATGCAGTGTGTGTCCTGACCAGTGTATTAGTGTGTGATGCAGTGTGTGTCCTGACCAGTGTATTAGTGTGTGATGCAGTGTGTCCTGACCAGTGTATTAGTGTGTGATGCAGTGTGTGTTCTGACCAGTGTATTAGTGTGTGATACGGTGTGTGTTCTGACCAGTGTATTAGTGTGTGATACTGACTGACCAGTGTATTAGTGTGTGATACGGTGTGTGTTCTGACCAGTGTATTAGTGTGTGATACGGTGTGTGTCCTGACCAGTGTATTAGTGTGTTATGCAGTGTGTGTACTGACCAGTGTATTAGTGTGTGATGCAGTGTGTGTTTTGACCAGTGTATTAGTGTGATGCAGTGTGTGTCCTGACCAGTGTATTAGTGTGATGCAGTGTGTGTCCTGACCAGTGTATTAGTGTGATGCAGTGTGTGTCCTGACCAGTGTATTAGTGTGTGATGCAGTGTGTGTACTGACCAGTGTATTAGTGTGTGATGCAGTGTGTGTACTGACCAGTGTATTAGTGTGTGATGCAGTGTGTGTCCTGACCAGTGTATTAGTGTGTGATGCAGTGTGTGTACTGACCTGTGTATCAGTGTGTGTACTGACCAGTGTATTAGTGTGTGATGCAGTGTGTGTACTGACCTGTGTATTAGTGTGATGCAGTGTGTGTACTGACCAGTGTATTAGTGTGATGCAGTGTGTGTACTGACCAGTGTATTAGTGTGATGCAGTGTGTGTACTGACCTGTGTATTAGTGTGATACGGTGTGTGTACTGACCAGTGTATTAGTGTGTGATGCAGTGTGTGTACTGACCAGTGTATTAGTGTGTGATGCAGTGTGTGTACTGACCTGTGTATTAGTGTGATGCAGTGTGTGTCCTGACCAGTGTATTAGTGTGTGATACGGTGTGTGTACTGACCAGTGTATTAGTGTGTGATGCAGTGTGTGTCCTGACCAGTGTATTAGTGTGATGCAGTGTGTGTACTGACCAGTGTATTAGTGTGTGATGCAGTGTGTGTCCTGACCAGTGTATTTGTGTGTGATGCAGTGTGTGTCCTGACCAGTGTATTAGTGTGTGATGCAGTGTGTGTACTGACCAGTGTATTAGTGTGTGATGCAGTGTGTGTCCTGACCAGTGTATTAGTGTGATGCAGTGCGTGTCCTGACCAGTGTATTAGTGTGTGATGCAGTGTGTGTCCTGACCAGTGTATTAGTGTGTGATGCGGTGTGTGTCCTGACCAGTGTATTAGTGTGTGATGCAGTGTGTGTACTGACCAGTGTATTAGTGTGATGCAGTGTGTGTCCTGACCAGTGTATTAGTGTGTGATGCAGTGTGTGTACTGACCAGTGTGTGTACTGACCAGTGTATTAGTGTGTGATGCAGTGTGTGTACTGACCAGTGTATTAGTGTGTGATGCAGTGTGTGTCCTGACCAGTGTATTAGTGTGTGATGCAGTGTGTGTCCTGACCAGTGTATTAGTGTGTGATGCAGTGTGTGTCCTGACCAGTGTATTAGTGTGTGATGCAGTGTGTGTACTGACCAGTGTATTAGTGTGATACAGTGTGTACTGACCAGTGTATTAGTGTGTGATACAGTGTGTCCTGA
>NW_027009355.1:0-47126 GCF_036934945.1 Oncorhynchus masou masou | reverse complement strand
AGTACTGTACCTCCCTGCTGCTAAGACATCATATACACACCACTGTACCTGTCTGCTGCTAAGACATCATATTTAGTACTGTACCTCCCTGCTGCTAAGACATCATACATACCACTGTACCTCCCTGCTGCTAAGACATCATATATAGCACTGTCCCTCCCTGCTGCTAAGACATCATAGATACCACTGTACCTCCCTGCTGCTAAGACATCATACATACCACTGTAACTCCCTGCTGCTAAGACATCATAGTTAGTACTGTCCTCCCTGCTGCTAAGACATCATATATAGTAATGTACCTCCCTGCTGTTAAGACATCATATATAGCACTGTCCCTCCCTGCTGCTAAGACATCATATATAGTACTGTACCTCCCTGCTGCTAAGACATCATATATACCACTGTAACTCCCTGCTGCTAAGACATCATACATAGTACTGTACCTCCCTGCTGCTAAGACATCATATATAGCACTGAGTGTACTGTAGCTACCCATTTGTACTGGCTATGCTTACTGCAGCCCCACAGGGATACTCCCAGCTGAGGTTCGCATGGAAGATGCCATTCATCATAATTTATTATTTATTGAATATTCATCAAAATTGATGACCACAGAACAGGAGGCACTGCTGTAGTAGAGTATGTTTACTCTACTCTGTCCCTCCAGGGTTCTACCAGCGATTATCTCTGGCTTTATCTCAATAGGGTTGCGTGTGTTTGTCTCTTCTTTGTTCCTGCTACATGAGCCACCTAATTGAATTGGCCAGCCGTCACCCCTTGTTGCAGGGGCAGACCGGGACCAGAAATCTGCCCTGGTATTTCAAACAAGACAGACAATATTCTCCTTTCAGGCCCCAATATTGGCCTATTGTTTTCCTTGAGGTCCCCATTAACAGCCAGATTAAAAAGTTAGACATGTCCACTGGGCTAAAAATGGACCAGCCCATCTGGCATTCGCTCAGACGGCCAGTCCACCCTGCCGTGTTGTCTTCAGATGAATTAATTCTATGCTTTTCTCCCACAGAGGGCAGTAGCCTGACTGTATATCAAGGAGGGAACCGTGAGGTGGAGGTGTTTCGGTGGGGGGCAGAGAGAGAGAGCGCCCAGGCTGCTTCTCAGCCCTATCTGCTCTGGTCAAAAGTAGGGCACTATATAGCAAATTCTACTTGGGACGCAGCCGTGGCGCATCTTCCAGGAACAGCTTGATCTGTTACCATGACTCCTGCTGTCCTCCCCATGCTCCATATTGTCAGCATATTACTGTTCTCTCCAGCATGTCCTATGTGGGCTTTGTCATCAGAGAAACATTATTTATGGGGTTTGTCATCAGAGAAACATTATTTATGGGTTTGTCATCAGAGAAACATTATTTATGGGGTTTGTCATCAGAGAAACATTATTTATGGGGTTTGTCATCAGAGAAACATTATTTATGGGGTTTGTCATCAGAGAAACATTATTTATGGGCTTTGTCATCAGAGAAACATCAATTATGGGCTTTGACATCAGAGAAACATCACTTATGGGCTTTGACATCAGAGAAACATCAATTATGGGCTTTGACATCAGAGAAACATCAATTATGGGCTTTGACATCAGAGAAACATTATTTATGGGGTTTGTCATCAGAGAAACATTATTTATGGGGTTTGTCATCAGAGAAACATTATTTATGGAGTTTGTCATCCCATCAGAGAAACATTATTTATGGGGTTTGTCCTCAGAGAAACATTATTTATGGGGTTTGTCAGCCCATCACTACTCTACCCTATACTATACTATACTACACTACCACTACACTACTCTACCCTACACTACACTCTGCCCTACACTACACTACACTACCCTACATTACTCTACCCTACACTACCCTACACTACTCTACCCTACACTCTACCCTATACTGCACTACCACTACACTACTCTACTCTAGCCTACACTACCCTACATTACTCTACCCTACACTCTACCCTATACTACATTACTCGACACTACACTACTACACTACACTACTACTACACTGCTCTACACTGCACTACACCACACTACTACTACACTACTACTACTACACTACACTACACTACTCTACCCGACACTACTCTACGCTATACTACACTAGTCTACCCTACACTCTACCCTATACTACACTACACTACACTACACTACTCTACCCTACACTACACTACACTACTCTACCCTACACTCTACCCTATACTATACTACACTACACTACCACCACACTACTCTACCCTACACTACCCTACACTACACTACCCTACACTCTGCCCTACACTACACTACCCTACCGTACCCTACACTACACTACTCTACCCTACACTACCTACACTACTCTACCCTACACTCTACCCTATACTACACTACCACTACACTGCTCTACTCTAGCCTACACTACCCTACATTACTCTGCCCTACACTCTACCTATGCTACATTACATTACTCGACACTACACTGCTACACTACACTACTACTACACTGCTCTACGCTACTCTACCCTACACCACACTACTGCTACACTACTACTACTACACTACACTACTCTACCCGACACTGCTCTACGCTATACTACACTAGTCTACCCTACACTCTACCTATACTACGCTACACTACACTACTCTGCCCTACACTACACTACACTACTCTGCCCTACACTCTACCTATGCTATACGCTACACTACCGCTACACTACTCTGCCCTACACTGCCCTACACCTGCTCTGCCCTACACTCTGCCCTATACTACACTGCCACTACACTACTCTACTCTACCCAACACTAGCCTACACTACTCTACCCATACACTCTACCCTATACTACACTACATTACTCTACACTACTACACTACACTACTACTACACTGCTCTACACTACACTACCCTACACCCCTACACTACACTACTACTACACTACTACTACTACACTACACTACTACGACACTACTCTACCTATACTACACTAGTATACCCTACACTCTACCCTATACTACACTACACTACACTACTCTACCCTACACTACACTACTCTACCCTACTCTACTCTGCCCTACACTCTACCCTGTACTACACTACACTACACTGCCCTACCCTACGTTACTCTACACTACGCTGCTCTACCATACACTACACTACGCTACCCTACACTACACTACGCTACTCTACCCTACACTACACTACACTACTCTACCCTACCCTACCCTACCCTACACTACGCTACTCTACCCTACACTACCCTACACTACCCTACTCTACTCTACTCTGCTCTACACTACCACTACACTACTCTGCTCTACTCTACTCTACCCTACCCTACACTGCCACTACACTACTCTGCCCTACACTACCCTACACTACACTACACTACCCTACACTCTACCCTATACCACACTACACTACCCGACACCATACACTACACTACTACTACACTGCTCCTACACTACACTGCCCTACACCCAACCCTAAACTACCCTACACTACACTACCCTACACTCTACCCTATACTGCACTACACTACTACTACACTGCTCTACACTACACTACCCTATACCCTACACTACACTACACTACTCTACCGTACACTCTACCCCACTACACTACCACTACACTACCCTACACTACTACTACACTACACTACACTACACTACTACTACATTGCTCTACACTACCCTACCCTCTACCCTACACCACACTACTACTACACTACACTACACTACACTGTGACTACATTACAATACACTACTACTACTACACTACTACTACAACTACACTACTACTACAACTACACTACACTACAACTACACTACAACTACACTACAACTCACTACATGCTCTACACTACTACTACACTACACTACTCTACACTACCCTACACTACTACTACACTATGACTACACTACACTACAATACACTACTACTACACTACACTTCTACTACACTACACTATGACTACACTACACTACTACTACACTACTACTGCACTACACTACACTACTACTACACTACACTACACTACTACTACACTACACTACTACTGCACTACTCCACACTACACTACTACTGCACTACACTACACTACACTACAAATACTGTGTACACTACACTACAACTAATGTTTACACTACACTACACTAGACTACACTGCAAATACTGTGTACACTACACTACAAATACTGTGTACACTACACTACACTACAAATAATGTGCAGACTACACTACAAATACTGTGTACACTACACTACACTACAAATACTGTGTACACTACACTACACTACAAATACTGTGTACACTACACTACAAATACTGTGTACACTACACTACACTACAAATACTGTGTACACTACACTACACTACAAATACTGTGTACACTACACTACAAATACTGGGTACACTACACTACAAATACTGTGCACACTACACTACAAATACTGTGTACACTACACTACACTACAAATACGGTGTACACTACACTACACTACAAATACTGTGTACACTACACTACACTACAAATACTGTTTACACTACACTACACTACAAATACTGTGTACACTACACTACAAATACTGTGTACACTACACTACAAATACTGTGTACACTACACTACACTACAAATACTGTGTACACTACACTACACTACAAATACTGTGTACACTACACTACACTACAAATACTGTGTACACTACACTACACTACAAATACTGTGTACACTACACTACACTACAAATACTGTGTACACTACACTACCCTACCCTCTACCCTACAACACACTACTACTACACTACACTACACTACACTACACTACACTATGACTACAATACAATACACTACTACTACACTACACTACTACTACAACTACACTACTACTACAACTACTACTACACTACACTACACTACACTACACTACACTGCTCTACACTACTACTACACTACTACTACACTACACTACTACTACACTATGACTACACTACAATACACTACTACACTACACTACACTACACTACACTGCTCTACACTACTACTACACTACTCCACACTACACTACTCTACACTCTACCCTACACTACTACTACACTATGACTACACTACAATACACTACTACTACACTACACTTCTACGACACTACACTACTACTACACTACTACTGCACTACACTACACTACTACTACACTACACTACTACTGCACTACACTACTACTACACTACACTACAATACAACACTACTACACTACACTACTACTGCACTACTCCACACTACACTACTACTGCACTACATTACACTACAAATACTGTGTACACTACACTACAGCTAATGTTTACACTATACTACACTACACTGCAAATACTGTGTACACTACACTACAAATACTGTGTACACTACACTACACTACAAATACTGTGCAGACTACACTACAAATACTGTGTACACTACACTACACTACAAATACTGTGTACACTACACTACAAATACTGTGTACACTACACTACAAATACTGTGTACACTACACTACACTACAAATACTGTGCACACTACACTACAAATACTGTGTACACTACACTACACTACAAATACTGTGTACACTACACTACACTACAAATACTGTGTACACTACACTACATAAAAATACTGTGTACACTACAGTACACTACAAATACTGTGTACACTACACTACAAATACTGTGTACACTACACTACACTACAAATACTGTGTACACTATACTACAAATACTGTGTACACTACACTACACTACAAATACTGTGCACACTACACTACAAATACTGTGTACACTACACTACACTACAAATACTGTGTACACTACACTACACTACAAATACTGTGCACACTACACTACACTACAAATACTGTGTACACTACACTACAAATACTGTGTACACTACACTACACTACAAATACTGTGCACACTACACTACAAATACTGTGTACACTACACTACACTACAAATACTGTGTACACTGCACTACACCTCAAATACTGTGTACACTACACTACACTACAAATACTGTGTACACTACACTACACTACAAATACTGTGTACACTACACTACACTACAAATACTGTGTACACTACACTACACTACAAATACTGTGTACACTACACTACAAATACTGTGTACACTACACTACAAATACTGTGTACACTACACTACACTACAAATACTGTGTACACTACACTACCTACAATACTGATACTGCACTACAAATACTGTACTACACTACACTACAAATACTGTGTACACTACCACTACAAATACTGTGTACACTACACTACAAATACTGTGTACACTACACTACAAATACTATGTACACTACACTACACTACAAATACTGTGTACACTACACTACACTACAAATACTGTGTACACTACACTACACTACAAATACTGTGTACACTATACTACAAATACTGTGTACACTACACTACACTACAAATACTGTGTACACTACACTACACTACAAATACAGTGTACACTACACTACAAATACTGTGTACACTACACTACAAATACTGTGTACACTACACTACAAATACTGTGTACACTACACTACAAATACTGTGTACACTACACTACACTACAAATACGGTGTACACTACACTACACTACAAATACTGTGTACACTACACTACACTACAAATACTGTGTACACTACACTACACTACAAATACTGTGTACACTACACTACAAATACTGTGTACACTACACTACAAATACTGTGTACACTACACTACACTACAAATACTGTGTACACTACACTACACTACAAATACTGTGTACACTACACTACACTACAAATACTGTGTACACTACACTACACTACAAATACTGTGTACACTACACTACACTACAAATACTGTGTACACTACACTACCCTACCCTCTACCCTACACCACACTACTACTACACTACACTACACTACACTACACTACACTACACTACACTATGACTACATTACAATACACTACTACTACACTGCACTACTACTACAACTACACTACTACTACAACTACACTACAACTACACTACACTACACTACACTACACTACACTACACTGCTCTACACTACTACTACACTACTACTACACTACACTACTACTACACTATGACTACACTACAATACACTACTAGACTACACTACACTACACTACACTACACTACACTGCTCTACACTGCTACTACTACACTACACTACTCTACACTACCCTACACTACTACTACACTATGACTACACTACAATACACTACTACTACACTACACTTCTACGACACTACACTACTACTACACTACTACTGCACTACACTACACTACTACTACACTACATACTACTGCACTACACTACTACTACACTACACTACAATACAACACTACTACACTACACTACTACTGCACTACTCCACACTACACTACTACTGCACTACATTACACTACAAATACTGTGTACACTACACACTACAGCTAATGTTTACCACTATACTACACTACACTGCAAATACTGTGTACACTACACTACAAATACTGTGTACACTACACTACACTACAAATACTGTGCAGACTACACTACAAATACTGTGTACACTACACTACACTACAAATACTGTGTACACTACACTACAAATACTGTGTACACTACACTACAAATACTGTGTACACTACACTACACTACAAATACTATGCACACTCACTACAAATACTGTGTACACTACACTACACTACAAATACTGTGTACACTACACTACACTACAAATACTGTGTACACTACACTACACTACAAATACTGTGTACACTACAGTACACTACAAATACTGTGTACACTACACTACAAATACTGTGTACACTACACTACACTACAAATACTGTGTACACTACACTACAAATACTGTGTACTACACTACAAATACTGTGTACACACTACACTACAAATACTGTGCACACTACACTACAAATACTGTGTACACTACACTACACTACAAATACTGTGTACACTACACTACACTACAAATACTGTGTACACTACACTACAAATACTGTGTACACTACACTACAACAAATACTGTGTACACTACACTACAAATACTGTCCTATTGCACACTACACTACAAATAATGTGTACACTGCACTACACTCAAATACTGTGTACACTGCACTACACCTCAAATACTGTGTACACTACACTACACTACAAATATCAGTACACTACACTACACTACAAATACTGTGTACACTACACTACACTACAAATACTGTGTACACTACACTACACTACAAATACTGTGTACACTACACTACAAATACTGTGTACACTACACTACACTACAAATACTGTGTACACTACACTACAAATACTGTGTACACTACACTACAAATACTGTGTACACTAATTACAAATACTGTGTACACTACACTACACTAAATACTGTGTACACTACACTACAAATACTGTGTACTACACTACAAATACTGTGTACACTACACTACAAATACTATGTACACTACACTACACTACAAATACTGTGTACACTACACTACACTACAAATACTGTGTACACTACACTACACTACAAATACTGTGTACACTACACTACACTACAAATACTGTGTACACTACACTACACTACAAATACTGTGTACACTACACTACACTACAAATACTGTGACTACACTACACTACAAATACTGTGTACACTACACTACACTACAAATACTGTGTACACTACACTACACTACAAATACTGTGTACACTACACTACAAATACTGTGTACACTACACTACAAATACTGTGTACACTACACTACAAATACTGTGTACACTACACTACAAATACTGTGTACATCTACACTACACTACAAATACTGTGTACACTACACTACACTACAAATACTGTGTACACTACACTACACTACAAATACTGTGTACACTACACTACACTACAAATACTGTGTACACTACACTATACTACAAATACTGTGTACACTACACTACACTACAAATACTGTGTACACTACACTACTACAAATACTGTGTACACTACACTACACTACAAATACTGTGTACACTACACTGCACTACAAATACTGTGTACACTACACTACAAATACTGTGTACACTACACTACAAATACTGTGTACACTACACTACACTACAAATACTGTGTACACTACACTACACTACAAATACTGTGTACACTACACTACACTACAAATACTGTGTACACTACACTACACTACAAATACTGTGTACACTACACTACACTACAAATACTGTGTACACTACACTACAAATACTGTGTACACTACACTACACTACAAATACTGTGTACACTACACTACACTACAAATACTGTGTACACTACACTACACTACAAATACTGTGTACACTACACTACACTACAAATACTGTGTACACTCACACTACAAATACTGTGTACACTACACTACACTACAAATACTGTGTACACTACACTGCACTACACTACAAATACTGTGTACACTACACTACAAATACTGTGTACACTACACTACACTACAAATACTGTGTACACTACACTACAAATACTGTGTACACTACACTACAAATACTGTGTACACTACACTACAAATACTGTGTACACTACACTACACTACAAATACTGTGTACACTACACTACACTACAAATACTGTGTACACTACACTACACTACAAATACTGTGTACACTACACTACACTACAAATACTGTGTACACTACACTACACTACAAATACTGTGTACACTACACTACAAATACTGTGTACACTACACTACACTACAAATACTGTGTACACTACACTACACTACAAATACTGTGTACACTACACTACACTACAAATACTGTGTACACTACACTACACTACAAATACTGTGTACACTACACTACACTACAAATACTGTGTACACTACACTACACTACAAATACTGTGTACACTACACTACACTACAAATACTGTGTACACTACACTACACTACAAATACTGTGTACACTACACTACACTACAAATACTACACTACAAATACTGTGTACACTACACTACACTACAAATACTGTGTACACTACACTACACTACAAATACTGTGTACACTACACTACACTACAAATACTGTGTACACTACAATACACTACACTACTACAAATACTGTGTACACTACACTACACTACAAATACTGTGTACACTACACTACACTACAAATACTGTGTACACTACACTACAAATACTGTGTACACTACACTACACTACAAATACTGTGTACACTACACTACACAAATACTGTGTACTACACTACACTACAAATACTGTGTACACTACACTACAAATACTGTGTACACTACACTACACTACAAATACTGTGTACACTACACTACAAATACTGTGTACACTACAAATACTGTGTACACTACACTACACTACAAATACTGTGTACACTACACTACACTACAAATACTGTGTACACTACACTACACTACAAATACTGTGTACACTACACTACACTACAAATACTGTGTACACTACACTACACTACAAATACTGTGTACACTACACTACACTACAAATACTGATGTACACTACACTACACTACAAATACTGTGTACACCTACACTACAAATACTGTGTACTACACTACACTACAAATACTGTGCACTACACTACACTACAAATACTGTACACTACACTACACTACAAATACTGTGTACACTACACTACACTACAAATACTGTGTACACTACACTACAAATACTGTGTACACTACACTACACTACAAATACTGTGTACACTACACTACACTACAAATACATGTGTACACTACACTACAAATACTGTGTACACTACACTACAAATACTGTGTACACTACACTACAAATACTGTGTACACTACACTACACTACAAATACTGTGTACACTACACTACACTACAAATACTGTGTACACTACACTACACTACAAATACTGTGTACACTACACTACACTACAAATACTGTACACTACACTACACTACAACATACTGTGTACACTACACTATACTACAATACTGTGTACACTACACTACTACTACAATACTGTGTACACTACACTACACTACAAATACTGCTGTACACTACACTACACTACAAATACTGTGTACACTACACTGCACTACAAATACTGTGTACACTACACTACAAATACTGTGCACACTACACTACAAATACTGTGTCTACACTACACTACAACATACTGTGTACACTACACTACACTACAAATACTGTGTACACTACACTACACTACAAATACTGTGTACACTACACTACACTACAAATACTGTGTACACTACACTACATAATACTGTGTACACTACACTACACTACAAATACTGTGTACACTACACTACAAATACTGTGTACACTACACTACACTACAAATACTGTGTACTACACTACACTACAAATACTGTGTACACTACACTACACTACAAATACTGTGTACACTACACTACTACATATACTAGTGTACACTACACTACAAATACTGTGCTACACTACACTACTACTACAACTACTCGTGCACTACACTACTAATGCTATGTACACTACACTACAAATACTGTGTACACTACACTACAACTACTGTGTACACTACACTACACTACAAATACTGTGTACACTACACTACAAATACTGTGTACACTACACTACAAATACTGTGTACACTACACTACAAATACTGTGTACACTACACTACACTACAAATACTGTGTACACTACACTACACTACAAATACTGTGTACACTACACTACACTACAAATACTGTGTACACTACACTACACTACAAATACTATGTACACTACACTACACTACAAATACTGTGTACATACTACACTACACTACACTACACTACAATGTGTACACTACACTACACTACAAATACAGTGTACACTACACTACAAATACAGTGTACACTCACACTACAAATACTGTGTACACCACACTACAAATACTGTGTACACTACACTACAAATACTGTGTACACTACACTACAAATACTGTGTACACTACACTACAAATACTGTGTACACTACACTACACTACAAATACTGTGTACACTACACTACACTACAAATACTGTGTACACTACACTACACTACAAATACTGTGTACACTACACTACACTACAAATACTGTGTACACTACACTATACTACAAATACTGTGTACACTACACTACACTACAAATACTGTGTACACTACACTACACTACAAATACTGTGTACACTACACTGCACTACAAATACTGTGTACACTACACTGCACTACAAATACTGTGTACACTACACTACAAATACTGTGTACACTACACTACAAAATACTGTGTACACTACACTACACTACAAATACTGTGAACACTACACTACAAATACTGTGTACACTACACTACAAATACTGTGTACACTACACTACACAATACTGTGTACACTACACTACAAATACTGTGTACACTACACTACAAATACTGTGTTCACTACACTACACTACAAATACTGTGTACACTACACTACAAATACTGCGTACACTACACTACACTACAACTAATGTTTACACTACACTACACTAGACTACACTGCAAATACTGTGTACACTACACTACAAATACTGTGTACACTACACTACACTACAAAACTAATGTTTACACACTACAAATACTGTGTACACTACACTACACACTACAAATACTGTGCACACTACACTACACTACAAATAATGTGTACACTACACTACTGTGTACACTACACTACACTACAAATACTGTGTACACTACACTACACTACAAATACTGTACACTACACTACACAAAATACTGTGTACACTACACTACACTACAAATACTGTGTACACTACACTACAAATACTGTGTACACTACACTACACCACAAATACTGTGTGCACACTACACTACAATACTGTGTACACTACACTACACTACACTACACTACAAATACTGTGCACACTACACTACACTACAAATACTACACTACACTACAAATACTGTGCACACTACACTACACTACAAATACTGTGTACACTACACTACAACAAATGGGTGTGGTACACACTACACTACACTACAAATACTGTGCACACTACACTACAAATACTGTGTACACTACACTACACTACAAATACTGTGCACACTACTCTGTGCCCTGTTTTATTATTCTGTGTCAGGATCATTCACAGCTAGATTCAATCAAAACATTTAGTGGAAAAATCTGCCTATCCCCCGTTAGCTGATCACACTACATTGTGTGTTTTTGTATGGTGCCGAAACACTGGTACTTTGCAGCGTGGGGTTTGATTGAATATTTTCAGTGACCTCCTTCCTCTTCCACCAACCTGGGGATTTTGGGGGCTAGAGACACATCTGGAGGGTGCAGTACGTCACATCACAGCACAGCTTGCCTAATCTGACCTGGGTGGGTCTAACTAACATTGTCAGACACGTTACATTGGTTAGGATATCCTCTTCACGTAGAATACACGGATCCGCCCCTTTTTAAAAATGTTCACCTAAAATGACATTCTCAAATCTAACTGCCTGTAGCTCAAGCCCTGAATCAAGGATATGCATATTCATGGTACCATTTGAAAGGAAACACTTTGCAGTTTGTGGAAATGTGAAAGGAATGTAGGAGAATATAACACATTAGATCTGGTAGAAGATAATACAAAGAAAAATAAAACGTTTTTTGTACCATCTTTGAAATGCAAGAGAAAGGCCATAAGGAATTATTCTAGCCCAGGCGCAATTTAGACCTTGGCCACTAGATGGGATCAGTGTATGTGCAAAGTGACTGATCCAATGAACTCTTACATATCTATTAAACATGTTGTATCAATACTGCCCAAATGTGCCTATTTGGTTAATTCATACATTTTCAAGTTCTTAATTGTGCACTCTCCTCAAACAACAGCATGGCATTCTTTCACTGCAATAGCTACTGTAAATTGGACAGTGCAGTAAGATTAACAAGAATTGAAGCTTTCTGCCAATATCAGATATGTCTATGTCCTGGGAAATGTTCTTGTTACTTACAACCTCATGCCAATCGCATTAGCCTACGTTAGCTCAACCTCATGCTAATCGCATTAGCCTACGTTAGCTCAACCGTCCCGCGAGGGGGACACCGATTCTGGAGAAGTTTTAAACTCCCCCCTCATACTCTTCTGGAGGTGGAGAATTTTTAAACTGATACAATCAAATCCAAACTGTCCAGTGGTCATTTGATGAAAAGAAAGAGACATCAGGTATAAAACACCAACAAGTTTAATGACATTCAGAGATTGTCAAGCCAAGTCTTCAATGCTGGTTATGTATAAGTATTGTATTGTAAGTATGTATTGAGCTGGGTTTAGCTCTCTGTGTAAATAAAGAGCTGGGTTTAGCTCTCTGTGTATTGAGCTGGGTTAGCTCTCGGAGTATTGAGCTGGGTCTTCAATCTCGGTGTATTGAGCTGGGTTCAGCTCTCTGTGTATTGAGCTGTGTTTACCTCTCTGTGTACTGAGCTGGGTTGACCTCTATGTGTATGGATCTGTGTTGACCTCTGTGTGTACTGGGCTGGTTGACCTACTGAGCTGTGTTTAGACTCTATGTGTACTGAGCTGTGTTGACTCTCTTTGTGTTGGCTTACCTCTTTATGTACTGGGCTGTGTTTAGCTCTCTGTGTATTGAGCTGTGTTGACCTCTATGTGTACTGAGCTGTGTTGACCTCTCTATGTACTGAGCTGTGTTGACCTCTCTGTTTATTGAGCTGTGTTGACCTCTCTGTGTACTGGAGCTGTGTTGACCTCTCTGTGTTGATCAGTGTTGACTCTCTTTGTGTTGAGCTGTTGACCTCTCTGTGTACTGAGCTGTGTTGACCTCTCTTTGTATTGAGCTGTGTTGACCTCTCTTTGTATTGATCTCTTTTGTATTGAGCTGTTTTACCTCTCTGTGTATTGAGCTGTGTTGACCTCTCTGTGTACTGAGCTGTGTTGACCTCTGTACTGAGCTGTTTAGACCTCTCTGTGTACTGAGCTGTGTTGACCTCTGTGTATTGAGCTGTGTTGACCTCTCTTGTATTGAGCTGTGTTGACCTCTGTGTGTATTGATCTCTCTTTGTATTGAGCGGTGTTGTCCTCTCTTTGTATTGAGCTGTGTTGACCTCCCGTTGTATTGTGTTGACCTCTCTTTGTATTGAGCTGTGTTGACCTCCCTTTGTATTGAGCTGTGTTGACCTCTCTTTGTGTTGAGCTGTGTTGACCTCTCTCTGTGTTAACCTCTCTCTGTGCTGACCTCTCTCTGTGTTGAGCTCTCTTTGTATTGAGCTGTGTTGACCTCTCATTGTGTTGACCTCTCTCTGTGTTGACCTCTCTATGTGCTGACCTCTCTGTGTTGACCTCTCTCTGTGTTGACCTCTCATTGTTTTGACCTCTCTCTGTGTTGAGCTTTCTTTGTATTGAGCTGTGTTGACCTCTCATTGTGTTGACCTCTCTCTGTGTTGACCTCTCTCTGTGCTGACCTCTCTCTGTGCTGACCTCTCTCTGTGTTGATCTCTCTTTGTATTGAGCTGTGTTGACCTCTCATTGTGTTGACCTCTCTCTGTGCTGACCTCTCTCTGTGTTTACCTCTCTCTGTGTTGAGCTGCGTTGACCTCTCTCTCTGTGTTGACCTCTCTCTGTGTTGAGCTCTCTTTGTATTGCGCTGTGTTGACCTCTCATTGTGTTGACCTCTCTCTGTGTTGACCTCTCTGTGCTGACCTCTCTCTGTGTTGACCTCTCTGTGTTGAGCTGCGTGATCTCTCTGTGCTGACCTCTCTCTGTGTTGAGCTCTCTTTGTATTGTGCTGTGTTGACCTCTCATTGTGTTGACCTCTCACTGTGTTGACCTCTCTCTGTGCTGACCTCTCTCTGTGCTAACCTCTCTCTGTGCTAACCTCTCTCTGTGCTGACATCTCTCTGTGCTGAGGTCTCTCTGTGCTGACCTCTCTCTGTGTTGACCTCTCTTTGTGCTGAGCTTGGTCATGAATGTCCGCTAAAACAGCCTTGGTAGTTGCATCAGTAGATGAAACAGGAAGTATATGAAACAGGAAGTGGTTGGGATGTACAATAGTTGTGGTACTGGAAGGTTTCAGACTGTTGCTGCTTTCCAAATGGCACCTTGTTAGAGCAGTGAAACTCCTGACCTGGTCACTATATATGGAATAAGATGCCATTTTGGATTTACACTGTTTATGGAGTTTGTTGTTATGGCTTGGTAATATAGTAGGGATGCATTGGACCCAGAAGGCAGAGAGTAGAGTAGTAGTGGTATAGTAGTGGTAGACTAGTGGTAGACTAGTGGTAGACTAGTGGTAGAGTAGTGGTAGAGCAGTGTAGTAGTAGAGTTGTGTAGTGTAGTGGAAGTGTAGTGTAGTAGTCGAGTAGTGGTAGAGTAGTGTAGTGGAAGAGTAGTAGTAGAGTAGTGCAGTAGTGCAGTAGTAGTGCAGTAGTGGAGTAGTGGTGGAGTAGTCTAGTAGAGTAATGGTAGAGTAGCGTAGTTGTAATGTAGTAGAGTAGAGTAGTGGTAGAGTAGAGTAGTAGTAGAGTAGTGTAGTAGTAGAGGTGTGTCGTAGTAGAGTAGTGTAGTAGTTGTGTAGTAGTAGAGTAGTGGTATAGTAGTGTAGAGTAGTGGTAGACTAGTGGTAGAATAGTGTAGTAGTAGAGTAGGGTAGTGCAATGGTATAGTAGTGGTAGACTAGTGGTAGACTAGTGGTAGACTAGTGGTAGACTAGTGGTAGAGTAGTGGTAGAGTAGTGGTAGAGTAGTGTAGTGTAGTGTAGTGTAGTGTAGTGTAGTGTAGTGGAAGTGTAGTGGTAGTGTAGTGGTAGTGTAGTGGAAGTGTAGTGTAGTGTAGTGTAGTGGAAGTGTAGTGGAAGTGTAGTGTAGTGTAGTGTAGTGTAGTGGTAGTGGGGCGGCAGGGTAGCCTAGTGGAGAGTGGACTAGTAACCGAAGTGTAGTGTAAAACCCGTAGTGGAAGTGTAGTGTAGTGTTAACTGACTTGTAGTTAAATAAAGTAGAGTAGAGTAGTGTAGAGTAGTGTAGTAGTAGAGTAGTGTAGTAGTAGTGTAGTGTTGTACTAGAGTAGTGTAGTGTAGTGTAGTGGTAGAGTGGTGTAGTGGTAGAGTTGTGTAGTGTCGTGGAAGTGTAGCGTTAGAGTAGTGTAGTAGTAGAGTAGTGTCGTGTAGTAGTGGGGTAGTGTAGTAGTAGTGTAGTGTAGTGGTAGAGTAGTGTAGTAGTAGATTAGTGTAGTGGTAGAGTAGTGTAGTAGTAGAGTAGTGTAGAGTAGTGCAGTGTAGTAGTAGAGTTGTGTAATAGTAGTGTAGTAGTGGTTGAGATGGTGTAGTGGTATGTAGTGGTAGAGTAGTGTAATGGTAGAGTAGTAGTGTAGTGTAGTATAGTATTTGAGTAGTGTAGTAATAGAGTAGTGTAGTAGTAGGCTGGTGGTAGAGTAGTGTAGTGGTAGAGTAGTGTAGTGGTAGAGTAGTGTAGTAGTAGATTAGTGTAGTGGTAGAGTAGTGTAGTAGTAGAGTAGTTTAGTAGTTGAGTAGTGTTGTGGTATAGTAGTGTAGTGGTAGAGTAGAGTAGTGGTATAGTAGTGTAGTGGTATAGTAGTGTAGTGGTAGAGTAGAGTAGTGGTAGAGTAGAGTAGTGGTAGAGTAGTGTAGTGGTAGACCAGTTGTAGTGGTAGAGTAGTGTAGTAGGAGTAGTGGTAGTGGTGTAGTAGTAGAGTAGTGGTAGACTAGTGGTAGTGTAGTGGTTGAGTAGTGTAGTGGTTGACTAGTGGTAGTGTAGTGGTAGAGTAGTGTAATGGTAGAGTAGTGTACTGGTAGAGTGTGTAGTAGTAGAGTAGTGTAGTGGTAGAGTAAGTGTAGTGGGAGAGTAGTGTGATATTAGAGTAGTAGTAGTAGTGTTGTGTGGTAGTAGAGAAGTGTAGTGGTAGAGTAGTAGTAGTGTAGTGTAGTAGTAGAGTAGTGTGGAGTAGTCTAGGGGTAGTGTAGTGTAGTGGTAGAGTAGAGTAGTAGTAGAGTAGTGTAATCGTATTAGAGTAGTGGTAGAGTAGTGTAGTGGTAGTGTATTAGAGTAGTGGTAGAGTAGAGTAGTAGTGAGTAGTGTAGCAGTAGAGTAGTTTTGTAGTAGAGTAGTGTAGTATTGTGTAGTGGTAGAGTAGTGTAGTAGTGAGTAGTGGAATAGTAGTGTAGTAGTAGAGTAGTGGTAGACTAGTAGAGTAGTGTAGAGTTGTGTAGTAGTAGAGTTGTGTAGTGTAGTGGTAGAGTAGTGTAGTAGTAGGAGTAGTGTAGTATTAGTGTAGTAGTAGTGTAGTATTAGTGTAGTAGAAGTAGAGTAGTGTAGTGTAGAGGAAGTGGAGTGGTAGAGTAGTGGTAGAGTAGTGTAGTAGTAGAGTAGTGTAGTGTAGTGTAGTGTTGTAGTAGAGTAGTGTCGTGTAGTAGTGGAGTAGTGTAGTAGTAGTGTAGTGTAGTGGTAGAGTAGTGTAGTAGTAGAGGGGTGTAGTGTAGTGGTAGAGTAGTGTACTAGTAGTGTAGTGGTAGAGAAGGGTAGTAGTAGAGTAGTGTAATAGTAGTGTAGTAGTAGAGTTGTGTAGTAGCGGTGTAGTGTTGTTGTAGAGTAGTTTTGTCGTAGAGTAGTGTAGTGTAGTGGTAGAGTAGTGTAGTTGTAGTGTAGTCTAGTGGTAGAGTAGAGTAGAATAGTAGTAGAGTAGTGTAGTAGTAGTGGTGTAGTGTAGTAGAGTAGTGTAGTGGTGGAGTAGTAGAGTAGTAGTATAGGAGTGTAGTAGTAGAGTAGTGTAGTGGTGGTAGACTAGTGGTAGTATTAGTGAGTAGGGGTGTAGTAGTAGTGTAGTAGATAGTGGTAGAGTTGTGGTAGAGAGTAGTGTAGTGGTAGATTAGTGTAGTAGTAGTGTAGTGTAGTGGTTTAGTGTAGTGTAGTGTAAGTGTAGTGTAGTAGTGGTAGAGTAGTGTAGTGGTAGAGTAGTGTAGTAGTAGAGTAGTGTGTACTAGAGTAGTGTAGTGTAGTGGTAGAGTAGTGTAGTAGTAGTGTAGTGTAGTGGTGGAGTGGTTGGTAGTAGAGTAGTGTTGTGGTAGTGTGTAGTGTAGTATAGAGTAGTGTAGTGGAAGAGTAGTGGTAGAGTAGTGTAGTAGTAGTAGTGGTGTAGTGTAGTGGTAGAGTTGTGTAGTAGAAGTGTAGCGCAGAGTAGTGTAGTAGTAGAGTAGTGTGGAGTAGTAGTAGGTAGTAGTAGTAGTGGTAGAGTAGTGTAGTAGTAGAGTGTGTAGTAGTAGAGTAGTGTAAGTAGAGTAGTGTAGTGGTAGAGTAGTGTAGTAGTAGAGTAGTGTAGTATAGTGTAGTAGTAGTAGTAGAGTGTGTAGTGGTAGAGTAGTGTAGTAGTAGAGTGTGTAGTGTAGTGTCATTGTAGTGTAGTGCTGTAGTAGAGTAGTGTAGTGGAGTGTAGTGGTAGAGTAGTGTAGTTGTAGTGTAGTGTAGTGGTAGAGTAGTGTAGTGTAGTATTTGAGTAGTGTAGTAATAGAGTAGTGTAGAGTAGTGTAGTAGTAGTAGTGTAGTGTTTTAGTAGAGTAGTGTAGTGTAGTGGTAGAGTAGTGTAGTAGTGGAAGTGTAGTGGTAGAGTAGTGTAGTAGTAGAGTAGTGTAGTGGTAGAGTAGTGTAGTGGTAGATCAGGAGTAGTGGTAGAGTAGAGTAGTAGTAGAGTAGTGTAGTGGTAGACCAGTTGTAGTGGTAGAGTAGTGTTGTGGTAGTGTAGTGTAGTGGTAGAGTAGTGTAGTGGTAGAGTAGTGTAATGTAGTGTAGTGGTAGTGTAGTGGTTGTGTAGAGTAGTGTAATGGTAGAGTAGTGTAGTAGTAGAGTAATGTAGTGGGAGAGTAGTGTATATTAGAGTAGTGTAGTAGTGTAGTGTTAGTAGTGTAGTGCTAGTAGTAGAGTAGTGTAGAGTAGTAGTGTAGAGTAGTGTGGAGTAGTCTAGTAGTAGTAGTGGTAGAGTAGTGTAGTAGTAGAGTAGTGTAGTGTAGTAGGAGTAGTGTAGTGTAGTTGTAGTAATAGTAGAGTAGTGTAGTAGGAGAGTAGTGTAGAGTAGAGTAGTAGTAGTAGAGTAGTGTAGTAGTAGTGTAGTGTAGTAGTAGAGTAGTGTAGTGTAGTGTAGACTAGTAGTGTAGTGCTAGTAGTAGAGTAGTGTAGTGTAGTGGTATAGTAGTGGTAGACTAGTGGTAGAGTAGTGGTAGAGAGCAGTGGTAGTTGTAGAGTTGTGTAGTGGTAGAGTAGTGTAGTGTAGTAGAGTAGTGTAGTGTAGTACAGTATAGTGTAGAGTAGTAGAGTAGTGTAGTGGTAGAGTAGTGGTAGTAGAGTAGTGTAGTGGTAGAGTAGTGTAGTGTAGTGTAGTGGTAGAGTGGTGTAGTAGTAGAGTAGTGTAGTGTTAGAGTAGTGTAGTGTAGTGTAGCGGTAGAGTAGTGTAGTAGTAGAGTAGTGTAGTGTAGCGTAGCGTAGAGTAGTGTAGTTTAGTGGTAGTGTAGTGTAGTGTAGTAGTAGAGTGTAGTGTAGTGGTAGAGTAGTGTAGAGTAGTGTAGTGGTAGAGTAGTGTAGAGTAGTGTAGTGTAGAGTAGTGTAGTGGTAGAGTAGTGTAGTAGTAGAGTAGTGTAGTGGTAGAGTAGTGTAGTGGTAGAGTAGTGTAGTGTAGTAGTGTAGTGGTAGAGTAGTGTAGTGTAGTAGTGTAGTGGTAGAGTAGTGTAGTGTAGAGTAGTGTAGTGTAGTGTAGAGTAGTGTAGTGTAGAGTAGAGTAGTGTAGTGGTAGAGTAGTGTAGTGGTAGAGTAGAGTAGTGTAGAGTAGTGTAGTGGTAGAGTAGTGTAGTGGTAGAGTAGTGTAGTGGTAGAGTAGTGTAGTGTAGCGTAGAGTAGTGTAGTGGTAGAGTAGTGTAGTGGTAGAGTAGTGTAGTGGTAGAGTAGTGTAGTGGTAGAGTAGTGTAGTGTAGAGTAGTGCTAGAATAGTTTACTGTCCTGATAATTGAAGAACAGTGTTTTAGAGAAAGAAGCATAGCAAAGACACAGGAGGGTTAGCCACACTGAACAACTGCTGTTTATTGTACTGGTTATTATACCTTACAGAGGGAGATGGTGAGAATAAAAATTACTGCTTCAGCAGGCCAGACCACCGATAGATTGACTGGACTGAAGGGCATGAAGGAGCAACAGGTGAATGAGAGACAGAGAGAAAATATCGTAAGCATAAATAACTTTAACAGAAAAAAATGGCACTTCAGCTTTCCAAAATGAAGTATTAGTTTGTTGTGTGGTTAGTTCTGAAACCTGGCACCTCTTTCTGTCCATAGTGCTCTCTGTTTGACCTTATCCCAGGGCCCTCAGCGTCACGCCGATGGGTCTAAAGTAGTGCTCTGTTGGAATAGGGGGCCATTTGGGATGGGGGCCATTTGGGATGGGGGCCATTTGGGATGGGGGGGCCATTTGGGATGGGGGCCATTTGGGATGGGGGCCATTTGGGATGGGGGGCATTTGGGATGGGGGCCATTTGGGATGGGGGCCATTTGGGATGGGGGCCATTTGGGATGGGGGGGATGGGGGGCCATTTGGGATGGGGGGCCATTTGGGATGGGGGCCATTTGGGATGGGGCCATTTGGGATGGGGGCCATTTGGGATGGGGGCCATTTGGGATGCACACTGTCTGCTCAACGGCATTCGGTCAAGGCCTGGTACGTCCTCACACACAAACTCACGGTTATTATCACAACTCAAAACACAGAGGGTTCTTCTACATGGCACCACATTCCCTATAGAGTGCACTACTTTTTTTTACCAGTGTCCGGTCAAACCTGGTTCACTCTGTAGGGAATAGGGAGACATTTTGGGACACAGGCCCATATTTGCAGACGGCTACAGTGATATTTCTAGATTTTTTTTCACACAAAAACATCTTCACAAACAAACGCTCACTTCCCGAAGATGTGAAAAACATTCCTCGTTTATAGCTAGTGGTCTGAATTCATTCTATCATGGAGGTTTGTCGATCGGTGAGGTTTGTCGATCGGTGAGGCTTGTCGATCGGTGAGGTTTGTCGATCGGTGAGGTTTGTCGATGAGGTTTATCGATCGGTGAGGTTTGTCGATCGGTGAGGTTTGTCGATCGGTGAGGTTTGTCGATCGGTGAGGTTTGTCGATCGGTGAGGTTTGTCGATCGGTGAGGTTTGTCGATCGGTGGACTCTGCAAGACGAGAGAACAGGTGTGGCGGATTGTGCTTGGCTTAGAATGAAGGGATATTGTAGCGATCTTAAGCCAACACCTAGCAACTTCAGCAGGCGGTTCAGATCTCTTGGTGTAACGGAGAAGGCATTGGGTTGACAGTTGTTGGACCAGGAACCGATGGGGCGGCTGCCCCCTGAAATCACTACTTTAGTATTGTGTTATTAATCCATGGTGTATTCTCTGAGTTGAACTACTAAGGCCTTTTGAAACCAGACACGTGCTGTCATCCTGAAGTAATCACACGAGCATAAAAACCAAAATAATGATAACTCATTGTTTTATACACATAGAAACTTCAACACACTCTAGGAAATAAATGACCAAGGTTTGTTGTTATTAAAACGTGTGGGCTTTGAATATAATATCCCTGTCTACTCCCTGCTGTGTGCATCTTGGGGCTTGAATAAGAGGTCCCCCCCAATGCCCTGGCTACTCTCTGCTGTGGTGCATCTTGGGGCCTGAATAAGAGGTGCTGTGGTGCCCCAATGCCCTGGCTACTCTCTGCTGTAGTGCATCTTGGGGCCTGAATAAGAGGACAGGAGGACAGGACGACAGGAGGGCTAGAGGACAGGAGGACTAGAGGACATGAGGACAGGAGGGAGAGGACAGGAGGACTAGAGGACATGAGGGCTAGGAGGGACAGGAGGACTAGAGGACATGACAGGAGGGCTAGAGGGAGGACAGGAGACAGGAGAGCTAGAGGACAGGACTAGAGGGGACATGAGGGGGGGACAGGAGGACTAGAGGACAGGAGGACTAGAGGACATGAGGGCTAGAGGACAGGAGTGACTAGAGGACATGAGGACAGGACAGGACAGGACTAGAGGACATGAGGACAGGACGACAGGGAGGGCTAGAGGACAGGAGGACTAGGAGGACAGGAGGGACTAGACATGAGGACAGGGGGACAGGAGGGCTAGAGGACAGGAGGACAGAGGACAGAGGACAGGAGGGCTAGAGGACATGAGGACAGGAGGAATAGAGGACAGACAGGACTAGAGGACAGGAGGAATAGAGGACAGGAGGGCTAGAGGACAGGAGGACTAGAGGACAGGAGGGCTAGAGGACAGGAGGACAGGAGGGCTAGAGGACAGGAGGGCAGAAGGACTAGAGGACAGGAGGACTAGAGGACAGGAGGGCAGAAGGACTAGAGGACAGGAGGGCTAGAGGACAGGAGGACAGGAGGACTAGAGGACAGGAGGGCAGAAGGACTAGAGGACAGGAGGACTAGAGGACAGGAGGGCAGAAGGACTAGAGGACAGGAGGACAGGAGGGCTAGGAGGACAGGTGGACTAGAGGACAGGAGGGCTGGAGGACAGGAGGGCTGGAGGACTAGAGGACAGGAGGGCTGGAGGACTAGAGGACAGGAGGGCAGGAGGACTAGAGGACAGGAGGGCTAGAGGGCAGGAGGACTAGAGGACAGGAGGGCTAGAGGACAGGAGGGCAGGAGGACAGGAGGGCTAGAGGACAGGAGGGCAGAAGGACTAGAGGACAGGAGGACAGGAGGGCTAGAGGACAGGTGGACTAGAGGACAGGAGGGCTGGAGGACAGGAGGGCTGGAGGACTAGAGGACAGGAGGGCAGGAGGACTAGAGGACAGGAGGACAGGAGGACAGGAGGGTTAGAGGACAGGAGGGCTAGAGGACAGGAGGGCTAGAGGACAGGAGGGCAGGAGGACTAGAGGACAGGAGGACAGGAGGACAGGAGGACAGGAGGACTAGAGGACAGGAGGACAGGAGGGCTAGAGGACAGGAGGGCTAGAGGACAGGAGGACAGGAGGACTAGAGGACAGGAGGACAGGAGGGCTAGAGGACAGGGAGGACAGGAGGGCAGGACAGGAGGGCTAGAGGACAGGAGGGCTAGGAGGACAGGAGGACAGGAGGGTTAGAGGACAGGAGGGTTAGAGGAAGAAGAGATCAATAATATCTGTCCAGCCTTTGCTGCTTTGCTCGCAGATTTGTAAAATATTCTGTGACCCAAAAGTATTTAACAACAGCAAATAACAAAACCATATCTGTAGGTTGTTGTAACATTGGATCACCGGTAAAGTTGAATGCCGCATTGCTGTATGGTGCACTTGACATGTATTATGACATGAATAGCCAGCCGCGGCTACTGCTTAAATGTTGCTGTAAAATGCCTAGATGGTTCTCCTTAGTGTTTTGTTGCTGTTGTTTTGTTATTCATTGTCAAGCTTTAGAAACCGAAGCCAGACTGACACATTCCAGTAGCCTAAATAGGACTGTGATTCTGTACACCTTCCCTCTGCTGTAAAATGAGACACACAAAGCAGCGCAATCGAAATTGAATTTCACCTATGCGAGCAGATCAGACGGTAATTTCATAAAGGTGATGCTCAACTGTTAATTAATTTATACTCTCTTGTGTTTCCTATTTGGCTCAGTGTTTGACACACCTATTAGTCACGTTATGACTGACTTGTGATCCGTTGCTCGTTTGATTACATTGACATTTCCAGCCGTAGTTACATTCATCTGTTTTTTTTGTCCAAAATTTTGAACTGAAGCAGTGGATCCCGAATGGAGGCAGTAAACAATGTACCAGGCCAGTTGGGATTTAAAACCTCATTGGGATTTTGTTTTGGACTAGCAAGAAGTTCATTATATTAATCAAGCATTGAACTGCATCCATCTATTCTGCCAACAATACCTCAGTGTACATCATGGGATTCTGATTCAAATGTAACCTTTTTTTTGTTTACTTATTTCCCACCATAATTTGCAAATAAATTCATTAAAAATCCTACAATGTGATTTTCTGGATTTTTTTTTCTCATTTTGTCTGTCATAGTTGAAGTGTACCTATGATGAAAATTACAGGCCTCTCTCATCTTTTTAAGTGGGAGAACTTGCACAATTGGTGGCTGACTAAATACTTTTTTGCCCCACTGTATATTTGTGGTGGGCTTGTGCAGAGCTAAGCCAGATCCCATAATTGTTAGCGCCATGTTAACTAGAGATTGACCGATTGGCCGATTTCAAGTTTTCATAACAATCAGATATTGGCCTTTTTGGACACCGATTACATTGCACGAGGAGCCGGCTGACTACCTGTTATGAGGGCAGCAAGGAGTCACGGTAAGTTGCTAGCCAGCATTAAACGTATCTTATAAAAAACAATCAATTTTCACATAATCACTAGTTAACTACACATGGTTGATGATATTACTAGGTTAACTAGCTTGTCCTGCGTTGCATATAATCAATGCGGTGCCTGTTCATTTACCATCGAATCAAAGCCTACTTCAACTTCGCCAAACCGGGGAAAGATTTAACAAATGCACATTTGCAAAAAAGCACAATCGTTACACAAATGTACCTAACCATAAACACCACACATGCCTTTCTTTAAAATCAATACACAGGAGTATATATTTTGAAACCTGCATATTTAGTTCAAATAAATGCATGTTAGCAGGGGAAATTGTGTCACTTCTCCTGCGTTCATTTCACGCAGAGTCACGGTATATGTTCCGCCTGGCTCATTGCGAACTAATTTGCCAGAATTTTATGTAATTATGACATAACATTGGAGGTTACGCAATGTAACAGCAATATTTAGACTGATGGATGCCACTCCTTAGATAAAATACGGAACGGTTCCGTATTTCACTGAAAGAATAAACATTTTGTTTTCTAAATGATAGTTTCTGGATTTGACCATATTAGTGACCTAAGGCTCATATTTCTGTGTGTTATTATAATTAAGTGTATGATTTGATAGAGCAGTCTGACTGAGCGGTGGTAGGCAGCAGCAGGCTCGTAAGCATTCATTCAAACAGCACTTTACTGCGTTTGCCAGCAGCTCTTTGCAATGCTTCAAGCATTGCGCTGTTTATGACTTCAAGCCTATCAACTCCTGAGATGAGGATGGCAATACTAAAGTACCTAATAGAACATCCAATAGTCAAAGGTATATGAAATACAAATGGTACCGAGAGCCAAATCCTATAATAACTACAACCTAGAACTTCTTACCTGGGAATATTGAAGACTCATGTTAAAAGGAACCACCACCTTTCATGTTCTCATGTTCTGAGCAAGGAACTTAAACGTTAGCTTTCTTACATGGCACATATTGCACTTTTACTTTCTTCTCCAACCCTGTGCTTTTGCATTATTTAAACCAAATTGAACATGTTTCGTTATTTATTTGAGACTAAATAGATTTTATTGATGTATTATATTGAGTTAAAATAAGTGTTCATTCAGTATTATTGTAATTGTCAGACATGTTCTCACTGTGTCAGACATGTTCTCACTGTGTTAGACATGTTCTCACTATGTCAGACATGTTCTCACTGTGTTAGACATGTTCTCACTGTGTCAGACATGTTCTCACAGACATGTTCTCACTGTGTTAGTTAGACATGGTCTCACTGTGTTAGACATGTTCTCACTGTGTTAGACATGTGCTCACTGTGTCAGAACATGTTTGAACTGTGCTCACTGTGTCACTGTGTCAGACATGTTCTCACTGTGTTAGTTAGACATGGTCTCACTGTGTTAGACATGTTCTCACTGTGTTAGTTAGACATGGTCTCACTGTGTCAGACATGTTCTCACTGTGTTAGTTAGACATGTTCTCACTGTGTTAGTTAGACATGTTCTCACTGTGTTAGACATGTTCTCACTGTGTTAGACATGTTCTCACTGTGTTAGACATGTTCTCACTGTGTCAGACATGTTCTCACTGTGTTAGTTAGACATGTTCTCACAGACATGTTCTCACTGTGTTAGTTAGACATGTTCTCACTGTGTTAGACATGTTCTCACTGTGTTAGTTAGACATGTTCTCACTGTGTTAGCTAGACATGTCTCACTGTGTTAGACATGTTCTCACTGTGTTAGTTAGACATGTTCTCACTTGTTAGCTCCACATGTTCTCACTGTGTGTAGTTAGACATGTTCTCACTGTGTTAGCTAGACATGTTCTCACTGTGTTAGACATGTTCTCACTGTTAGTTAGACATGTTCTCACTGTGTTAGTTAACATGTTCTCACTGTGTTGACATGTTCTCACTGTGTTGGACATGTTCTCACTGTGTCAGACATGTTCTCACTGTGTCAGACTGTTATGAGGGGCAGCAAGGAGTCACGGTAAGTTGCTAGCTAGCATTAAAACGTTTCTTATAAAAAATGTTCTCACTCAATTTTCAGACATAATCACTAGTTAACTACACATGGTCAGATGATATTACTAGGTTAACTAGCTTGTCCTGCATTGCGATACTCATCAGCCATGATATGTTCTCACTGTAATCAATATACCTACTTCAACTTTCTCACTCGTTAAACGTTCTCAAAGATTTAACAAAATGTTCACATTTGCAAAAAAGCACAATCGCTGGGCACAAAATGTACCCACCATAAAGATGTTCTCACATGCCTTAGTTAGACATCAATACACAGGAGTATATATTTAGAAATGTTCTCATATTTAGTTAAAATAAATGCATGTTAGCAGGGAAATTGTGTCACTTCTCCCATGCTCATTTCACGCAGAGTCACGTATATGTTCGGCCTATGCTCTCATTGCAGAACTCAATTTGTCAGAATTGTATGTAATTATGACATAACATTGGAGGTTGCGCCATGTAACAGCAATATTTAGACTGATGGATGCCCACTGTGTTAGATTAAATACGGGAACGGTTCGTATTTCACTGAAAGAATAAACGTTTTGTTTTCTAAATGATAGTTTCTGTGTTGAGACATGTTCTCACTGTGTTAGCTAGACATGTTCTCACTGTGTTAGTTAGACATGTTCTCACTGTGTTAGACATGTTCTCACTGTGTTAGTTAGACATGTTCTCACTGTGTTAGTTAGACATGTTCTCACTGTGTTAGTTAGACATGTTCTCACTGTGTCAGACATGTTCTCACTGTGTTAGACATGGTCTCACTGTATTAGACATGTTCTCACTGTGTCGAGACATGTTCTCACTGTGTCAGACATGTTCTCACTGTGTCAGACATGTTCTCACTGTGTTAGACATGTTCTCACTGTGTTAGTTAGCATGTTCTCACTGTGTTAGACATGTTCTCACTGTAGTCAGACATGTTCTCACTGTGTCAGACATGGTTCTCACTGTGTTAGACATGTTCTCACTGTGTCAGACATGTTCTCACTGTGTCAGACATGTTCTCACTGTGTCAGACATGTTCTCACTGTGTTAGACATGTTCTCACTGTGTCCTAGTCACATATTGCACTTTTACTTTCTTCTCCAACCCTGTGCTTTTGGCATTATTTAAACCAAATTGAACATGTTTCACTGTTTATTTGAGACTAAATAGATTTTATTGATGTATGTTCTCACTTGAGTTAAAATAAGTGTTCATTCAGTATTATTGTAATTGTCAGACATGTTCTCACTGTGTCAGACATGTTCTCACTGTGTCAGACATGTTCTCACTGTGTCAGACATGTTCTCCATTAGACATGTTCTCACTGTGTCAGACATGTTCTCACAGACATGTTCTCACTGTGTCAGACATGTTCTCACTGTGTTAGACATGTTCTCACTGTGTTAGACATGTGTGCTCACTGTGTCAGACATGTGCTCACTGTGTCACTGTGTCAGACATGTTCTCACTGTGTTAGTTAGACATGGTCTCACTGTGTCTCACTGTTAGACATGTTCTCACCTGTGTTAGTTAGACATGGTCTCACTGTGTCAGACATGTTCTCACTGTGTTAGTTAGACATGTTCTCACTGTGTTAGACATGTTCTCACTGTGTTGACATGTTCTCACTGTGTCATGTTCTCACTGTGTCAGACATGTTCTCACTGTGTTAGTTAGACATATTCTCACTGTGTTAGTTAAACATGTTCTCACTGTGTTAGCTAGACATGTTCTCACTGTGTTAGACATGTCTGTGTTAGACATGTTCTCACTGTGTTAGCTAGACATGTTCTCACTGTGTCAGACATGTTCTCACTGTGTTAGACATGTTCTCACTGTGTTAGTTAGACATGGTCTCACTGTGTTAGCTAGACATGTTCTCACTGTGTCAGTTAGACATGTTCTCACTGTGTTAGCTAGACATGTTCTCACTGTGTTAGACATGTTCTCACTGTGTCAGACATGTTCTCACTGTGTCAGACATGTTCTCACTGTGTTAGACATGTTCTCACTGTGTTAGTTAGACATGTTCTCACTGTGTCAGACATGTTCTCACTGTGTTAGACATGTTCTCACTGTGTTAGTTAGACATGTTCTCACTGTGTTAGACATGTTCTCACTGTGTCAGACATGTTCTCACTGTGTTAGACATGTTCTCACTGTGTTAGACATGTTCTCACTGTGTTAGTTAGACATGTTCTCACTGTATTAGACATGACATGTTCTCACTGTGTTAGTTAGACATGTTCTCACTGTGTTAGTTAGACATGGTCTCACTGTGTCAGACACGTTCTCACTGTGTTAGTTAGACATGTTCTCACTGTGTTAGTTAGACATGTTCTCACTGTATTAGACATGTTCTCACTGTGTTAGACATGTTCTCACTGTGTTAGTTAGACATGTTCTCACTGTATTAGACATGTTCTCACTGTGTTAGTTAGACATGTTCTCACTGTGTCACTGTGTTAGACATGTTCTCACTGTGTTAGAGACATGTTCTCACTGTGTTAGACATGTTCTCACTGTGTTAGTTAGACATATTCTCACTGTGTTAGACATGTTCTCACTGTGTTATGTTCTCACTGTGTTAGACATGTTCTCACTGTGTTAGTTAGACATGTTCTCACTGTGTTAGACATGTTCTCACTGTGTTAGCTAGACATGTTCTCACTGTGTTAGCTAGACATGTTCTCACATGTTCTCACTGTGTTAGCTAGACATGTTCTCACTGTGTTAGACATGTTCTCACTGTGTTAGCTAGACATGTTCTCACTGTGTTAGCTAGACATGTTCTCACTGTGTTAGCTAGACATGTTCTCACTGTGTTAGACATGTTCTCACTGTGTCAGACATGTTCTCACTGTGTTAGACATGTTCTCACTGTGTTATACATGTTCTCACTGTGTCAGACATGACATGTTCTCACTGTGTTTGAGACAGTAGTGCTATGCAAATAGAGCTTTAGTTGGCAGTAAGTGTTCTCCACCCTCTGAAAAGGAATGTTAGACTAACCTGGGAGAGAGTTTGGCCCCCTAGTTCCTTTAAAAGATACCACCTATGATCCAAGGCATTTAAATAGAGAAGAAAGAGTGAGAGTGAGTGTGAAAGATAGGGAGGACACAGATACAGAGAGAGAGAGATACTGGAGGACACAGATACAGAGAGAGAGAGAGAGAGAGAGGACACAGATACACAGAGAGAGAGAGAGAGAGAGAGATAGGAGGACACAGATACAGAGAGAAAGATTGAGAGATAGGGAGGACACAGATACACAGATACAGAGAGAGAGAGAGAGAGAGGGATGACACAGATACACAGAGAGAGAGAAGAGAGAGTGAGAGATAGGGAGGACACAGATACAGAGAGAAAGATTGAGAAGAGAGACAGAAATATCGAGAAGAGAGACAGACAGAGAGAAAGAGAACACAGAGACAGAGAGAGACAGAGAAGAGACAACACAGAGACAGAGACAGAAGAGACACAGAGATAGAGAGAGAGAGAGAACACAGAGACAGAGAGAGATAGGGAGAGAGAGTGAGAGATAGGGACACAGATATGGAGAGAGAGAGAGAAAAGAGAGACAACACAGAGACAGAGAGATAGGGAGAGACACAGATATGGAGAGAGAGAGAGAAAGAGAGACAACACAGAGACAGAGAGTGAGAGATAGGGAGGACACAGATACAGAGAGAGAAAGATTGAGAGATAGGAGGACACAGATACACAGATACAGAGAGAGAGAGAGAGAGAGAGAGAGAGGACACAGATACACAGAGAGAGAGAGAGAGAGTGAGAGATAGGGAGGACACAGATACAGAGAGAGAAAGATTGAGAAGAGAGACAGAAATATCGAGAAGAGAGACAGACAGAGAGAAAGAGAACACAGAGACAGAGAGAGACAGAGAGAGAGACAACACAGAGACAGAGACAGAGAGACACAGAGATAGAGAGAGAGAGAGAACACAGAGACAGAGAGAGATAGGGAGAGAGAGTGAGAGATAGGGAGGACACAGATATGGAGAGAGAGAGAGAAAGAGAGACAACACAGAGACAGAGAGAGATAGGGAGAGAGAGTGAGAGATAGGGAGGACACAGATATGGAGAGAGAGAGAGAGACAACACAGAGACAGAGAGAGAGTGAGAGATAGGAGGACACAGATAGAGAGAGAGAGACAACACAGAGAGAAAGATTGAGAAGTGAGAATATTGATTAGAGACAGAGAGACAGAGAGAGAGAGAGAGAGAGAGAGAACACAGAGACAAAGAGTGATATAAAAATATAGAGCATGTCAGTAACCTGAAAACCAGCTGCTGATCTGAGTTGAGTCGTAACACTGACATGTTCTGCATTGAGGAGATCTGTGGTTTCATAAGTCCTTTCAATGGCCTTTCAATACATTTTGTTCAAAAAGCAAAAACATTCAAATACAGTAAATCTAATATCATAATGAGGTTCCCTCCTGTACTCTGAAACCCTGGTAGTTCCCTCCTATACTCTGAAACCCTGGTAGTTCCTCCTGTACTCTGATACCCTGGTAGTGTTCCCTCCTGTACTCTGAAACCCTGGTAGTTTCCTCCTGGTAGTGTTCCCTCTGTACTCCTGACACCCTGGTAGTGTTCCCTCCTATACTCTGAAACCCTGGTAAAATTCAATCCCATACTCTGGTTGTTCCCTCCTATACTCTGATAGCCTGGTAGTGTTCCCTCCTGTACTCTGATACCCTGGTAGTGTTCCCTCCTATACTCTGAAACCCTGGTAAAATTCAATCCCATACTCTGGTTGTTCCCTCCTATACTCTGAAACCCTGGTAGTACTCTCATATACTCTGAAACCCTGGTAGTTCCCTCCTATACTCTGGTAGTTCCCTCCTATACTCTGGTAGTTCCCTCCTGTACTCTGATACCCTGGTAGAGTTCCCTCCTATACTCTGATACCCTGGTAGTTCCCTCCTATACTCTGGTAGTTCCCTCCTATACTCTGGTAGTTCCCTCCTATACTCTGGTTGTTCCCTCCTATACTCTGAAACCCTGGTAGTTCCCTCCTGTACTCTGATACCCTGGTAGTGTTCCCTCCTATACTCTGACACCCTGGTAGTGTTCCCTCCTATACTCTGAAACCCTGGTAAAATTCAATCCCATACTCTGGTTGTTCCCTGTACTCTGATACCCTGGCAGTACTCTCCTGTACTCTGATACCCTGGTAGAGTTCCTCCTATACTCTGATACCCTGGTAGTGTTCCCTCCTATACTCTGATACCCTGGTAGTGTTCCCTCCTATACTCTGAAACCCTGGTAAAATTCAATCCCAGACTCTGGTTGTTCCCTCCTGTACTCTGATACCCTGGTAGTGTTCCTCCTGTACTCTGAAACCCTGGTAGTGTTCCCTCCTATACTCTGATACTCTGGTAGTTCCCTCCTATACTCTGGTTGTTCCCTCCCTGTACTCTGATACCCTGGTAGAGTTCCCTCCTATACTCTGAAACCCTGGTAGTTCCCTCCTATACTCTGGTAGTTCCCTCCTGTACTCTGATACCCTGGTAGTGTTCCCTCCTGTACTCTGAAACCCTGGTAGTTCCCTCCTGTACTCTGAAACCCTGGTAGTTCCCTCCTATACTCTGGTAGTTCCCTCCTGTACTCTGAAACCCTGGTAGTTCCCTCCTATACTCTGACACCCTGGTAGTGTTCCCTCCTATACTCTGAAACCCTGGTAAAATTCAATCCCAGACTCTGGTTGTTCCCTCCTGTACTCTGATACCCTGGTAGTGTTCCCTCCTGTACTCTGAAACCCTGGTAGAGTTCCCTCCTATACTCTGAAACCCTGGTAGTTCCCTCCTATACTCTGGTTGTTCCCTCCTATACTCTGGTAGTTCCCTCCTGTACTCTGATACCCTGGTAGAGTTCGCTCCTATACTCTGAAACCCTGGTAGTTCCCTCCTATACTCTGGTAGTTCCCTCCTATACTCTGGTAGTTCCCTCCTGTACTCTGATACCCTGGTAGTGTTCCCTCCTATACTCTGATACCCTGGTAGTTCCCTCCTGTACTCTGATACCCTGGTAGTGTTCCCTCCTATACTCTGAAACCCTGGTAAAATTCAATCCCATACTCTGGTTGTTCCTCCTGTACTCTGATACCCTGGTAGTGTTCCCTCCTATACTCTGAAACCTTGGTAGAGTTCCCTCCTGTACTCTGACATGGTTCGGGTGAGGAGCTTTGTACAGTGCCTATCGTTAATTATGATAACTGTTCATGTTTCACAGTATAGACGAAGGTCATAAGTAGCCCTTCTCAGGATATATCCCAAATGGCACCCTATTCCCTATATAGTGCACTACTTTAGACCAGAGCCCTATTCCCTATATAGTGCACTACTTTAGACCAGAGCCCTATTCCCTATATAATGCACTACTTTAGACCAGAGCCCTATTCCCTATATAGTGCACTACTTTAGACCAGGCCCTATTCCCTATATAATGCACTACTTTAGACCAGAGCCCTATTCCCTATATAGTGCACTACTTTAGACCAGGCCCTATTCCCTATATAATGCACTACTTTAGACCAGAGCCCTATTCCCTATGTAGTGCACTACTTTAGATCAGAGCCCTATTCCCTACATAATGCACTACTTTAGACCAGAGCCCTATTCCCTATATAGTGCACTACTTTAGACCAGGCCCTATTCCCTATATAATGCACTACTTTAGACCAGAGCCCTATTCCCTATATAGTGCACTACTTTAGACCAGGCCCTATTCCCTATATAATGCACTACTTTAGACCAGAGCCCTATTCCCTATATGCACTACCTTAGACCAGGCCCTATTCCCTATATAATGCACTACTTTAGACCAGAGCCCTATTCCCTATATAGTGCACTACTTTAGACCAGAGCCCTATTCCCCTATATAATGCACTACTTTAGACCAGAGCCCTATTCCCTATATAGTGCACTACTTTAGACCAGAGCCCTATTCCCTATATAGTGCACTACGTTTACACAAATCCTCACATAAAACATATTTGGTGTTGTATCAAGGTCAGGGCCTCTCTACCCTCAAGGCTCTGGTCAAAAGCACTGTGTTACATAGGGAATAAGGTGCAGTTTGGGATGGGCCCCTAGTCTGTAGTCCATCCAGTCAGTCAGATGTCTTTGCTTGAATAAGGCAACTCGACAGATGGGTATCAATCTATACTGTAACATACTATATCTCTGTTTGTGCAGGTCTACTTTCTGTTGTTTTTCAGAGTGCCAGATAGAGAGTCATCTGATCCAGGTCTTTAATACCAAACATTCCTTGGTCAGGTTTTAAAGGATTGTGTTATAACCTATTTCTTACAGACCAAATGTATTGTGAATACAATGAAACTAGTGGCAAGCCCAATCCAACCCAAACACTGTGCTCCTCTGGTTGGAATGGTGGTGTGTTGTCCTTGCTCTGGGGTGAAGTTTCCTCTAGGTACAGATCTAGGATCAGCTTCCTCATCCAATCCTGACCTTCATCTGTAGTCGTAAAAATCAAAACTGACCCTTTATTCGGGGCAACTTCCACCGTTGTCCTACTGAAGGGAGTGACAGAGTGACAGGGGGGCATTGTCAGGATAAGGGTCAGACACAGGCTCACAAAGGTGGGTCAAAGGTCAAAGTTAAAAAGAATTATGTCAATGCAGCCAAGTTCCAGGCGTCAGAGGGTTCTGTTAGTAGCCGTGAGGAGGAATAGGAGGAGGAGGAGGAGGGTTTAGGGGAGGAGGGAGATCAGAGCCTTGATTAACCAATGAGCTCCTCCTCCCTGCAGTCCCAAGAGTAACAGAGAGTTGTGGGTAGTGTAGTTAAAGTAATGAGGTCACATGATAGTACAGCAGTGGCAGCGCTCTTCTTCTCTATACCTGCTGGGGAGGGAGTTCCTTGGTGGCCGTGGCAGAGCTCTCGTCCTTCCTCCGACGACAGTTCCGGTGGTGTCGCTGAGCGGCCGGGCGCCGGACACCAGGTCGGCGGCGTTGCCGTCCATGGTGGAGTAACCGTCTGTCACCGTTTTCTCCCGTAGCGACTTCTCATCGTCCTCATCAATCAGGACGATCTCAGCCTTGATCGTGCCGTTGAATCCCAGCAGCCTCTTGGTCTCATCCTGGTCATCTACATTATGATTGAAGATCATCGTGATCGGCTTCTCTGCCGTAGCCTGGGGAGCCTTCGTCACCTCACCTCGTATATCACCTCCCGGCAGGGTGGAGGCTGGGGTGGTGATAGGGGCGTGGGGCTGGGGCATCTTGTGGGCCGTGGTGGCAGAGCTAGGGACCGCTGGGGGGTAGTGTAGGTGTAGTTGGTAGGAGGTCAGCGGAGTGGTCAATGGACCTGGGGAGATTTTGGGGTCATCAGCGTCGGCGGGGTTGACAGTGACCTTAGCCTTGCCTCCTGAGCACAGCCGCTGGTCGCCCACCCGCTTCATCAGCTCATCCACCTGTTGGGAGCTCCAGCGGTGAACCCCATTGTCCAGGGTAGAGGACCCCCCCGAGCGGACCTCGTAGACAACATTCCGGCCGTCGTCGAAAACCTTGACCCCGCAGTCAGGCACTTCATCAGGGCTGACTGCAGACGCTGACAGGATCCTGGTGTCCCCTGTCTTTCTGTCCTTCTCCACGTTGATCTCCATGGCGTACATCACTGGATAAAAGACAGGCAGACGGACGGACGGACGGACGGACGGAGGGAGGGGGAGAGAGAGAAAGAAGATATCATGTTACCATTATAGTAAATCTCTGGGTGACAGACAGACAGACAGACAGACAGACAGACAGACAGACAGACAGACAGACAGACAGGATATCATGTGGTTTCAACTATAGTACAACTCTGGGTGATTATTTAAGATACTATTTGAAGATATAGAGTTTCAGATATTTTTGGAAGATGGGCAGGAAGCTTTCCCACAAGGACCTAAGTTGGCGGAACGGAGTGCTCTCGTTGGGGTGTAGGGCTTGAGCCTGAAAGTAGGGAGGGGTAGCTCCTCTTGCTGCTCCGTAGGCATGGTCTTGTAGCGGATGCGAGCTTCGACTGGAAGCCAGTGGAGTGTGCGGATGAGTGGGGTGACGTGGGAGGACTTGGCCTAAGGTTGAACACCAGGTGGGCTGCAGTGCCCTGCCCAGAAAGGGTGTAGAGGAGGATCTGATAGAGCCTGAGACACCCAGCCCAGAAAGGGTGTAGAGGAGGATCTGATAGAGTCTGAGAAGCCCAGCCCTGAGAGGGTGGAGAGGAGGATCTGATAGAGCCTGAGACGCCCAGCCCTGAGAGGGTGGAGAAGAGGATCTGATGGAGCCTGAGACGCCCAGCCCTGAGAGGGTGGAGAGGAGGATCTGATAGAGCCTGAGACACCCAGCCCTGAGAGGGTGGAGAGGAGGATCTGATAGAGCCTGAGACACCCAGCCCTGAGAGGGTGGAGAGGAGGATCTGATAGAGCCTGAGACAACCTGCCCTGAGAGGGGGGAGAGGAGGATCTGATAGAGCCTGAGACACCCAGCCCTGAGAGGGGGGAGAGGAGGATCTGATAGAGCCTGAGACGCCCAGCCCTGAGAGGGTGGAGAGGAGGATCTGATAGAGCCTGAGACACCCAGCCCTGAGAGGGTGGAGAGGAGGATCTGATAGAGCCTGAGACACCCAGCCCTGAGAGGGTGGTGAAGAGGATCTGATAGAGCCTGAGACGCCCAGCCCTGAGAGGTGGAGAGGAGGATCTGATAGAGCCTGAGACACCCAGCCCTGAGAGGGTGGAGAGGAGGATCTGATAGAGCCTGAGACACCCAGCCCTGAGAGGGGTGGAGAGAGGATCTGATAGAGACTGAGATGCCCAGCGCTGAGAGGGTGGAGAGGAGGATCTGATAGAGCCTGAGACACCCAGCCCTGAGAGGGTGGAGAGGAGGATCTGATGGTTCCTGAGGAGTCCAAGGCAGCAGATAGATCTAGGAGGATGAGAACAGAGGAGAGAGAGTCAGCTTTGGCAGTGCGGAGAGCCTCTAGACAAGAGTGAAAAGTGTTTCCTACGAGTAGAGGCAGAAGCTTGAAATGTAGAGTGATAAAATTGGCTTTAGCAGGGGACCCAGAGGAAGAGAAAGTAGAGAGGAGGAAGAGGAAGTGTGATATGTCCTCCGGATGTTTAGTTTTCCTCCATTTACACTCAGCTGCCTGCAGCCCTGTCCTGTAAGCTCGCAATGAGTAACTCAGCCACGGAGCAGGGAGTAGGCAAACAGCCTCTAGTAAAGGCCAACTGTATTGTCTGCCTTGTGAGTGGGAGGACTGGAAAGGGTCAAAAGGAGAGAAAATAGAGAGTTGAAAGAAATTAATAGAAGGCAGTAGTCGGGAGGTACGAACAGCGGTGAGCCTTCACAGGACATTAGCTTATCAAGGTGTCAAGATCATTGATGAACTCTCTAAGGGTTACAGTGAGATTAGTAGGAGAACAGAGACCTGGAGGGGGTTCAGTGAGATTAGTAGGAGAACAGAGACCTGGAGGGTCACCGTGAGATTAGTAGGAGAACAGAGACCTAGAGGGAAGTTACAGTGAGATTTAGTAGGAGAACAGAGACCTGTAAATTGCAGGAGATTAATAGAGAAGCAGAGACCCGGAGGCATCACAGTGGATTAGCAGAGAAACAGAGACTCTGGAGGCTATGAGGAGATTGCAGGAGAACAGGACCTGGGAGGAGTCATGCAGTGAGATTAGTAGGAGAACAGAGACCTGAGGCAAGTCAAGGAGATAGTAGGAGAACAGAGACCTGGAGGGGGTTACAGTGAGATTAGTAGGAGAACAGAGACCTGGAGGGGGGTTACAGTGAGATAAGTAGGAGAACAGAGACCTGGAGGGGGTTACAGTGAGATTAGTAGGAGAACAGAGACCTGGAGGGGGTCATAGTGAGATTAGTAGGAGAACAGAGACCTGGAGGGGGTTACAGTGAGATTAGTAGGAGAACAGAGACCTGGAGGGGGTTACAGTGAGATTAGTAGGAGAACAGAGACCTGGAGGGGGTTACAGTGAGATAAGTAGGAGAACAGAGACCTGGAGGGGGTTACAGTGAGATTAGTAGGAGAACAGAGACCTGGAGGGGTCATAGTGAGATTAGTAGGAGAACAGAGACCTGGAGGGGGTACAGTGAGATTAGTAGGAGAACAGAGACCTGGAGGGGGTCATAGTGAGATTAGTAGGAGAACAGAGACCTGGAGGAGGTTACAGTGAGATTAGTAGGAGAACAGAGACCTGGAGGAGGTTACAGTGAGATTAGTAGGAGAACAGAGACCTGGAGGGGGGGGGGGTTGCAGTGAGATTAGTAGGAGAACAGAGACCTGGAGGGGGTTACAGTGAGATTAGTAGGAGAACAGAGACCTGGAGGGGGTCACAGTGAGATTAGTAGGAGAACAGAGACCTGGAGGGGGTCACCGTGAGATTAGTAGGAGAACAGAGACCTGGAGGGGGTTACAGTGAGATTAGTAGGAGAACAGAGACCTGGAGGGGGTCATAGTGAGATTAGTAGGAGAACAGCCTCCAGTAAACATGAGGTTAGAGTATTGTCTGCCTTGTGAGTTGGAGGATCGGAAAAATAAATCAATCGAAGGCGACGTCGGGAGGTTGAAGTCACCAAGTATAGCGGTTAGCCATCGTCTGGAAGTGAGTTTATCAAAGTGTCAAGCTCGTTGGATGAACTCTCCAAGGCGTCTAGCTCATTGGATGAACTCTCTAAGGTGTCGAGCTCATTGGATATGCTCTCCAAGGGCTTCTGGTGGGCGATAGATGACAATAATGTTAAGGAACCAGTCCCAGCAACCAGTCCCAGGAACCAGTCCCAGGAACCAGTCCCAGGAACCAGTCCCAGCAACCAGTCCCAGCAACCAGTCCCAGCAACCAGTCTCAGCAACCAGTCCCAGGAACCAGTCCCAGGAACCAGTCCCAGGAACCAGTCCAGTCCCAGGAACCAGTCCCAGGAACCAGTCCCAGGAACCAGTCCCAGGAACCAGTCCCAGGAACCAGTCCCAGAGCCCAGTCCCAGCAACCAGTCCCAGGAACCAGTCCCAGGAACCAGTCCCAGGAACCAGTCCAGTCCCAGGAACCAGTCCCAGGAACCAGTCCCAGGAACCAGTCCAGTCCCAGGAACCAGTCCCAGAGCCCAGTCCCAGCAACCAGTCCCAGGAACCAGTCCCAGCAACCAGTCCCAGAGCCCAGTCCCAGGAACCAGTCCAGTCCCAGCAACCAGTCCCAGCAACCAGTCCCAGCAACCAGTCCCAGGAACCAGTCCCAGCAACCAGTCCAGTCCCAGGAACCAGTCCAGTCCCAGGAACCAGTCCAGTCCCAGGAACCAGTCCCAGGAACCAGTCCCAGCAACCAGTCCCAGAGCCCAGTCCCAGGAACCAGTCCCAGAAACCAGTCCCAGCAACCAGTCCCAGGAACCAGTCCCAGAGCCCAGTCCCAGCAACCAGTCCCAGAGCCCAGTCCCAGGAACCAGTCCCAGGAACCAGTCCCAGCAACCAGTCCCAGAGCCCAGTCCCAGGAACCAGTCCCAGGAACCAGTCCCAGCAACCAGTCCCAGAGCCCAGTCCCAGAGCCCAGTCCCAGGAACCAGTCCCAGGAACCAGTCCCAGCAACCAGTCCCAGGAACCAGTCCCAGAGCCCAGTCCCAGCAACCAGTCCCAGAGCCCAGTCCCAGGAACCAGTCCCAGGAACCAGTCCCAGCAACCAGTCCCAGAGCCCAGTCCCAGGAACCAGTCCCAGGAACCAGTCCCAGCAACCAGTCCCAGAGCCCAGTCCCAGGAACCAGTCCCAGGAACCAGTCCCAGGAAACAGTCCCAGGAACCAGTCCCAGAGCCCAGTCCCAGCAACCAGTCCCAGAGCCCAGTCCCAGGAACCAGTCCCAGGAAACAGTCCCAGGAACCAGTCCCAGAGCCCAGTCCCAGTCCAGTCCCAGGAACCAGTCCCAGGAAACAGTCCCAGGAACCAGTCCCAGGAACCAGTCCCAGGAACCAGTCCCAGCAACCAGTCCCAGGAACCAGTCCCAGTCCCAGCAACCAGTCCCAGGAACCAGTCCCAGGAACCAGTCCCAGCAACCAGTCCCAGGAACCAGTCCCAGCAACCAGTCCCAGGGTAGTGTTAATATGTTGAACTGATCAGTGTTCTGAGTTTGAGTTTATTTTATTTTTACAGGGACAGTGCACATGAATCAACGTTTCAGTATAAGTGCTGGTTTTAGCCAGTCGGCTAATTTTGACCTGGAGTCCCTGGGCAAGTTTTTAAAAACAATTACAATAACAATACAGACACACCATGAGTAGTGAGCACATGCAGAACAACATAGAACAAGAGACACGCAGCACGCAGACAGAGACACGTAGAACAAGAGACACGTAGAACAAGAGACACATAGAACAAGAGACACGTAGCACACAGACAGACACAGAACAAGAGAAACGTAGCACGCAGACAGAGAAACATAGAACAAGAGACACATAGAACAAGAGACACATAGAACAAGAGACACGTAGCACGCAGACAGAGACACATAGAACAAGAGACACGTAGCACGCAGACAGAACAACATAGAACAAGAGACACGTAGCACGCAGACAGAACAACATAGAACAAGAGACACGTAGCACGAGACAGAACAACATAGAACAAGAGACACGTAGCACGCAGACAGAGAAACATAGAACAAGAGACACGTAGAACAAGAGACACGTAGCACCCAGACAGAGACACATAGAACAAGAGACACGTAGCACGCAGACAGAGACACATAGAACAAGAAACATGTAGCACGCAGACAGAACAACATAGAACAAGAGACACGTAGTACGCAGACAGAACAACATAGAACAAGAGACACGTAGCACGCAGACAGAACAACATAGAACAAGAGACACGTAGCACGCAGACAGAGAAACATAGAACAAGAGACACGTAGAACAAGAGACACGTAGCACCCAGACAGAGACACATAGAACAAGAGACACGTAGCACGCAGACAGAGAAACATAGAACAAGAGACACGTAGCACGCAGACAGAGAAACATAGAACAAGAGACACGTAGCACGCAGACAGAGACACATAGAACAAGAGACACGTAGCACGCAGACAGAACAACATAGAACAAGAGACACGTAGCACGCAGACAGAGAAACATAGAACAAGAGACACGTAGCACCCAGACAGAGCAATAACAAAAAAAACAACAGTGTTTCCACACCTCACCAGCTACAGACAACAGGCAACATGGAAAGTGACAACACACAGCTAGGGATGTTCATTAGTCTGATTGACCTATAGCCATGTCTTTATGTTTTTGTGAAAGTGTGATCGGTGGTACAGTTATGTGTGTCAGACTAACGGTGCTTTTCCTTAAGGGAACTAAACAGTCACCTCTCATGGCAGACCTTGTGGATCTGCTGCCATATGTTTGGGTTTTCTGTTGAACAGAAGTACTGAGTGGAGGGGGAGGAGCCTGGCCATTTAGGATCTTGAATACAAGACATGCGTCGGTGTCTTGTACATGCTTTCTGAGGATGTAGCAGTGATGATGGCTATTGGGCTTCCTATCAAGCACTTTGAGAGCCTGTTTGTAGACAGACTGAATAGGTTTTAATGTTGTACAGCAAGCTGGGCCCATCTAGTCAAGCAGTATGTTTAAGTGGGGGAGTATCATAGATTTGAAGTACAGTTTTGCTACCTCTGTAGTGAAACAATTTCGTATAAATCGGAAAATTAGCGAGGTTGAATTTGGTCATTTGAGTTGCCTTTTTCACCTGCTTTTTAAAAGACAGGTACTTAAAATCTTAAAATCAGATACCAGCTGGAGCTTCTCCCCTGACACATAGACATACAGACATCTGGCTCAGTAGCATCAGATACCAGCTGGAGCTTCTCCCCTGACACATAGACATCTGGCTCAGTAGCATCAGATACCAGCTGGAGCTTCTCCCTGACACATAGACATCTGGCTCAGTAGCATCAGATACCAGCTGGAGCTTCTCCCCTGACACACAGACATCTGGTTCAGTAGCATCAGATACCAACTGGAGCTTCTCCCTGACACATAGACATCTGGCTCAGTAGCATCAGATACCACCTGGAGCTTCTCCCTGACACATAGACATCTGGCTCAGTAGCATCAGATACCAGCTGGAGCTTCTCCCTGACACATAGACATCTGGCTCAGTAGCATCAGATACCAGCTGGAGCTTCTCCCCTGACACACAGACATCTGGTTCAGTAGCATCAGATACCAACTGGAGCTTCTCCCCTGACACATAGACATACAGACATCTGGCTCAGTAGCATCAGATACCAGCTGGAGCTTCTCCCCTGACACATAGACATCTGGTTCAGTAGCATCAGATACCAGCTGGAGCTTCTCCCCTGACACACAGACATCTGGCTCAGTAGCATCAGATACCACCTGGAGCTCCTCCCTGACACATAGACACATAGACATCTGTCTAAGTGGCATCAGATACCAGCTGGAGCTTCTCCCCTGACACATAGACATACAGACATCTGGCTCAGTAGCATCAGATACCAGCTGGAGCTTCTCCCCTGACACATAGACATCTGGTTCAGTAGCATCAGATACCAGCTGGAGCTTCTCCCCTGACACATAGACATCTGGCTCAGTAGCATCAGATACCAGCTGGAGCTTCTCCCCTGACACACAGACATCTGGCTCAGTAACATCAGATACCAGCTGGAGCTTCTCCCTGACATACAGACATCTGGCTCAGTAGCATCAGATACCAGCTGGAGCTTCTCCCCTGACACATAGACATCTGGCTCAGTAGCATCGGACCCTGCCAGCTGCTGGAGCTTCTCCCCTGACACACAGACATCTGGCTCAGTAACATCAGATGCAGCGGGCTTCTGACATAGACATCTGGCTCAGTAGCATCAGTTGCCAGCTAGACTACTCCCCTGACACTAGACATCTGGCTCAGTGGCATCAGATACCAGCTGGAGCTTCTCCCCTGACACATAGACATCTGGCTCAGTAGCATCAGATACCACCTGGAGCTTCTCCCTAATACATAGACATCTGGCTCGGTAGCATCAGATACAGCTGGAGCTTCTCCCCTGACACATAGACACACAGACATCTGGCTCAGTAGCATCAGATACCAGCTGGAGCTTCTCCCTGACACATAGACACTGGCTCAGTAGCATCAGATACCAGCTGGAGCTTCTCCTGATACATAGACATCTGGTTCAGTAGCATCAGATACCACCTGGAGCTTCTCCCCTGACACATAGACATCTGGCTCCAGTAGCATCAGATACCTAGCTGGAGCTTCTCCCCTGACACATAGACATCTGGCTCAGTAGCAGATCCAGAGCTTCTCCCTGACCATAGACATCTGGCTCAGTAGCATCAGACAGCTTCTCCCCTGACACATAGACATCTGGCTCAGTAACATCAGATACCACCTGTAGCTTCTCCCCTGACACATAGACATCTGGCTCAGTAGCATCAGATACCACCCTTCTCCCCTGACACACAGACATCTGGCTCCAGTAACATCAGATACCACCTGGAGCTTCTCCCCTGACATAGACATCTGGCTCAGTAGCATCAGATACCACCTGGAGCTTCTCCCCTGACACATAGACATCTGGCTCAGTAGCATCAGATACCACCTGGAGCTTCTCCTGATACATGACACACAGACATCTGGCTCAGTAGCATCAGATACCAGCTGGAGCTTCTCCTGACACATAGACATCTGGCTCAGTAGCATCAGATACTACCTGGAGCTTCTCCCCTGACACACCGGGAGCACATAGACATCTGGCTCAGTAGCATCAGATACTACCTGGAGCTTCTCCCCTGACACATAGACATCTGGCTCAGTAGCATCAGATACCACCTGGAGCTTCTCCCCTGACACATAGACATCTGGCTCAGTAGCATCAGATACCACCTGGAGCTTCTCCCTGACACATAGACATCCATCTGGCTCAGTAGCATCAGATACCAGCTGGAGCTTCTCGACACATAGACATCTGAGCTCGGTAGTATCAGATACCAGCTGGGGCTTCTCCCTGACACACAGACATCTGGCTCAGTTGCATCAGATACCAGCTGGAGCTTCTCCCCTGACACATAGACACATAGACATCTGGTTCAGTAGCATCAGATACCAGCTGGAGCTTCTCCCCTGACACATAGACATCTGACTCAGTAGCATCAGATACCAGCTGGAGCTTCTCCCTGACACATAGACATCTGGCTCAGTAGCATCAGATACCAGCTGGAGCTTCTCCCCTGACACATAGACATACAGACATCTGGCTCAGTAGCATCAGATACCAGCTGGAGCTTCTCCCCTGACACATAGACATCTGGCTCAGTAGCATCAGATACCACCTGGAGCTTCTCCCCTGACACATAGACATCTGGCTCAGTAGCATCAGATACCAGCTGGAGCTTCTCCCCTGACACATAGACATCTGGTTCAGTAGCATCAGATACCAGCTGGAGCTTCTCCCCTGACACATAGACATCTGGCTCAGTAGCATCAGATACCAGCTGGAGCTTCTCCCCTGACACATAGACATCTGGCTCAGTAGCATCAGATACCAGCTGGAGCTTCTCCCCTGACACACAGACACATAGACATCTGGCTCAGTAGCATCAGATACCAGCTGGAGCTTCTCCTGACACATAGACATCTGACTCAGTAGCATCAGATACCAGCTGGAGCTTCTCCCCTGACACATAGACATCTGGCTCAGTAGCATCAGATACCAGCTGGAGCTTCTCCTGACACATAGACATCTGGCTCAGTAGCATCAGATACCAGCTGGAGCTTCTCCCCTGACACATAGACATCTGGTTCAGTAGCATCAGATACCACCTGGAGCTTCTCCCCTGACACACAGACATCTGGCTCAGTAGTATCAGATACCAGCTGGAGCTTCTCCCCTGACACATAGACACACAGACATCTGGCTCAGTAGCATCTGTTGTCAACTATGTGAAGGAGATGCAGACAGTGTTTTCACATTGAGATTCAAACATGAATCACTGAGTCACTTTGTACCTTCCTATTGGTGAGTCTGTGGGTTGCGACATTGTACCTCCCTCACTCTCCGTTAGCTAGCTACTACCTGTTACCCCTCCCTGGTCCTAGTACTGTACTCCCTTGGCTCCGGTCCAGACCTCACAACTCCTTCCTCCCCCACCCAGCACCTACCAGGTTTCTTTGGCTGCTCCCCAGAGGCAGGTGCTGTTGAGGCTGTGGCCTGATGAAGAGAAGTGGTGGAGGTGTCTCTGATGTCTGGCTGCTGCTCGGGGAGCTGGCCGGAGAGCTGGTTGAGTAGCTGGGGTGAGGCGTTACTCAGAGCATCTGGTTGGGGCGGAGAGCAGGAGAGGAAGTCAGACTGACTCTCCCCCCACCCCAGCACAAACTCAATCTCTCTCTCTTTGTAACTGTCCCTTCTCGCTCTCTACCCCCTCTCTCTCCCTCTCTCCCTCTCTCTATGTATTCCTCTCTCCCTCCCCCTCTATCTCTCTCCCCCCTCTCTCTCCCTCTCTCTCTGTATTCCTCTCTCCCTCCCCCTCTATCTCTCTCCTCTCTCCCTCTCTCTATGTATTCCTCTCTCCCCCTCTATCTCTCTCCCCCTCTCTCTCCCTCTCTCTCTGTATTCCTCTCTCCCTCCCCCTCTATCTCTCTCCCCCTCTCTCTCCTCTCTCTCTGTATTCCTCTCTCCCTCCCCCTCTATCTCTCTTCCCCCTCCCCCCTCTGTATCTCTCTCTTTCTGTATCTCTCTCTCTCTCTCCCTCCCATGTATCTCTCTCTCTCTGTATCTCTCTCTCTGTATCTCTCTCTCTCTGTATCTCTCTCTTCTCCCTCCCCCTCCTTTATCTCTTTATCTCTCTCTATCTCTCTTCCCCTCCGCCTCTGTATCTCTCTCTTCTGTATTCCTCTCTCTCTCCCCTCCCCTCTGTATCTCTCTTCCCCTCTCCCTCCTCCTCCCATGTATCTCTCTCCCCCTCCCCCTCCCGTGTATCTCTCTCCCCCTCTCCCTCCCCCTCCCATGTATCTCTCTCTCCCTCCCCCTCTGTATCTCTCTTCCTCTCTCCCTCCCCCTCCCATGTATCTCTCTCCCCTCCCCCTCTGTATCTCTCTTCCCCTCCCCCTCCCGTGTATCTCTCTCCCCCTCTCCCTCCCCCTCCCATGTATCTCTCTCCCCTCCCCTCTGTATCTCTCTTTCCTCTCTCCCTCCCCCTCCCTGTATCTCTCTCCCCTCCCCCTCCCCCTCTGTATCTCTCTTTCCCCTCCCCTCTGTATCTCTCTCTTTCTGTATTCTCTCTCTCCTCCCCCTCCCATGTATCTCTCTTCCCCTCCCCTCTCTCTCTCTGAATCTCTCTCTCTCTATGTATCTCTCTGTCTATGTATCTCTCTCAGTATCTCTCTCTTCTCCCCTCCCCTCTGCTATCTCTCTCTCTATCTCTCTTCCCCCTCTCTCCCCCTCTGTATCTCTCTCTGTATTCCTCTCTCCCTCCCCTCCCATGTATCTCTCTTCCCCTCCCCCTCCCCCTCTGTATCTCTCTCTCTCTGTATTCCTCTCTCCCTCCCCTCCCCCTCTGTAT
>NW_027009354.1:0-47148 GCF_036934945.1 Oncorhynchus masou masou | reverse complement strand
GATTCTATTCCCTATAGGCCCTCTGGTCAGAAGGATCCTCTATCTCCCCTATAGGACTCTGGTCAGAGGGACCTCTTCCCTATGGGACTCTGGTCAGAGGGATTCTATTCCCTATGGGACTCTGGACAGGAGGGATCCTATTCCCCATGGGACTCTGGGTCAGAGGGATCCTATTCCCTATAGGACTCTGGACAAGATAGATCCTATTCCCTATAGGACTCTGGTCAGAGTGGAATCCTATTCCCTATAGGACTCCTGGTCAGAGGGATCCTATTCCCTATAGGACTCTGGTCAGAGGGATCCTATTCCCTATAGGACTCTGGTCAGAGGGATCCTATTCCCTATGAGGACTCTGGTCAGAGGGATCCTATTCCCTATAGGACTCTGGTCAGAGGATCCTATTCCTATAGGACTCTGGTCTGAGGGATCCTATTCTATGGGACTCTGGTCAGAGGGATCCTATTCCCTATAGGACTCTGGTCAGAGGGATCCTATTCCCTATAGGACCTCTGGTCAGATAGATCCTATTCCCTATAGGCCTCTGGTCAGAGGATTCTCGATTCCCTATAGGCCTCTGGGTCAGAGGGATCCTATTCCCTATAGGACTCTGGTCAGAGGGATTCTATCTCTATAGGACTCTGGTCAGAGGGATCCTATTCCCTATAGGACTCTGGTCAGAGGGATCCTATTCCCTATAGGACTCTGGTCAGAGGGATCCTATTCCCTATAGGACTCTGGTCAGAGGGATCCTATTCCCTATAGGACTCTGGTCAGAGGGATCCTATTCCCTATAGGCCTCTGGTCAGAGGGATCCTATTCCCTATAGGACTCTGGTCAGAGGGATCCTATTCCCTATAGGACTCTGGGCTCAGAGGGATCCTATTCCCTATAGGACTCTGGTCAGAGGGATCCTATTCCCTATAGGACTCTGGTCAGAGGGATCCTATTCCCTATAGGACTCTGGTCAGAGGGATCCTATTCCCTATAGGACTCTGGTCAGAGGGATCCTATTCCCTATAGGACTCTGGTCAGAGGATCCTATTCCCTATAGGCCTCTGGTCAGAGGGATCCTATTCCCTATAGGACTCTGGTCAGAGGGATCCTATTCCCTATAGGACTCTGGTCAGATAGATCCTATTCCCTATAGGCCTCTGGTCAGAGGGATTCTATTCCCTATAGGCCTCTGGTCAGAGGGATCCTATTCCCTATAGGACTCTGGTCAGAGGGATCCTATTCCCCTATAGGACTCTGGTCAGAGGGATCCTATTCCCTATAGGCCTCTGGTCAGAGGTAGTGTACTTCATAGGCAGGGTTGGGTAGGTTATTTTCCCCAGTTAAAGGAGAACTCCACTCAATTAACTGTCTTTTGGTATTTGTTTCATTCATCAATTGTTGATACAAATCAAGTCACATTTTAATTTGCCACATGCGTCGGGGTAGGTCTCACTGTGAAATGCTGACTTACAAGCCCTCAACCAACAACGCAGTTCAAGAAATAGAGTTGAGAAAATATTTACTAAATAAACTTAAGTAAAAATGTAATAAAAAGTAACCCAATAAAATAACAATGAGGAGGTTATATACAGGGGGTACTGGTATCAAGTCAATGTGCAGGGGTGCATGTTCGTTGAGGTCATTTGTGCATGTAGGTAGGGGTAAAGTGACTATGAATAGATACGTGTAAAAACAGCAGTCTTATGGCTTGGGGGAAGGAGCTGTTAAGGAGCCTTATGTTAGTCCCAAAATGTGTTGCATGTCAGCAATCAAGTTTTCAAGACTTTTTCAATGGTGGACATGGTCATAATGGTGACCATGGTGATAATGATAATCATGGTGATAACGGTGACAATGGTGATGATGGTGACCGTGGGTGATAACGGTGACAATGGTGATGATGGTGACCGTAGATAACGGTGACAATGGTGATGATGGTGACTGTGTGATAACGGTGACAATGGTGATGATGGTGACCGTGGGTGATAACGGTGACCATGGTGATAACGGTGACAATGGTGATGATGGTGACCATGGTGATAATGGTGAACATGGTGACCATGGTGATAACGGTGATATAATGATGACCATGGTGATAACGGTGACAATGGTGATAATGATGACCATGGTCATAATGGTGACCATGGTGATAATGATGACCATGGTGATAACGGTGACAATGGTGATGATGGTGACCGCAGATAACGGACAATGGTGACAATGATGACCATGGTCATAATGGTGACCATGGTGATAATGATGACCATGGTGATAACGGTGACAATGGTGATGATGGTGACCGTGGTGATAACGGTGACAATGGTGATGATGGTGACCGTGGTGATAACGGTGACAATGGTGATGATGGTGACCGTGGTGATAACGGTGACAATGGTGATGATGGTGACCGTGGTGATAATGGTGACCATGGTGATAACGGTGACAATGGTGATGATGGTGACCATGGTGATAATGGTGAACATGGTGATAATGGTGACCATGGTGATAATGGTGGCCATGGTGATAATGGTGACCATGGTGATAACGGTGACAATGGTGATGATGGTGACCGTGGTGATAACGGTGACAATGGTGATGATGGTGACCATGGTGATAACGGGGACAATGGTGATGATGGTGACCTGGTGATAACGGTGACAATGGTGATGATGGTGACCATGGTGATAACGGTGACAATGGTGATGATGGTGACCGTGGTGATAACGACAATGGTGATGATGGTGACCATGGTGATAACGGTGACAATGGTGATGATGGTGACCATGGTGATAACGGGTGACAATGGTGATGATGGTGACCATGGTGATAATGGTGACATAGCTGATGATGGTGACCATGGTGATAATGGTGATAATGGTGACCATTGTGATTATTGTGACCGTGGTGATAATGATGACCATGGTGATAATGGTGACCGTGGTGATAATGATGACCATGGTGATAATGGTGACATAGTGATAATGGTGACCATGGTGATAATGGTGGCATAGTGATAATGGTGACCTATAAAATGGTGACAGTGATAATGGTGATACCTTTTAGAAGTTGGGAAACAATGTAACGTAACAGGCTTAATAATTCACAATAGAATCCTGCTATTAAATATACTGCATATTAGATTTGAATCTTAGCCTACCTTTTTACTTCCGCCCAGTGGGAGACCTAGTAAATACAAGTAAATACAGAAGTATTTTTGCCATGAAGACAGTACAATGAGGCAGCAACAAGGACAGACAGAAACTAATTCAAGCCAAGGCAACAGAGTGTTTTCAATGTTTTATTTGTAAAAGTTACCAAACTATGGTATGTTGATAGTACAGACTGGGAAATGATTCACATTCACATTTGATAACAAAAAAATAGTCGGATCAAATTTACACAAAGTTAAAATGTCTAATAAAATTTACTTTGGGAAAAATATCATTTTCAACTTTCAAACCGAAGACACCAGTTAGACTGGTACCTGGATAACGACCATTTTTCAAATACTTCACAATCTGTACGTGCCACAAGATAATCTCAGACGAGAGGGTACTGATGTCTAGTAAGCACCTCTAGTTGATCTGGTAGCAGCTGGGACCAGGCACTGAACCCTCCCTCCTGAAGGGATACTTCTCTCCTCTCTCCATCTCAGTTCCTTGTTGCGTGGAATAGACCCCAGCGTTGGTCCCCAGTGTTGCAGCTGCTTTAGTTTGTCTCTCCAGCCGTTCACTATGGCCAGGTAGCTTTCCTGAGAACTCCTAGGAAAGACCCAAGATACAGGATAACATGGGTTTAACAGTCCAACGAAGTATCAAAATCAAATCAAATTGTATTGGGAGAAGACTAACTACCAATTGGATATCACGAAATTGGAGAGAAAAAAGGGGTAACAAGTCAACAATAGCAATATACAGGGGGTACAGGTACAGAGTGAATGTGGAGGCTATATACAGGGAGTACAGGTACAGAGTGAATGTGGAGGCTATATATAGGGAGTACAGGTACAGAGTCAATGTGGAGGCTATATACAGGGGGTACAGGTACAGAGTGAATGTGGAGGCTATATACAGGGAGTACAGGTACAGAGTGAATGTGGAGGCTATATACAGGGAGTACAGGTACAGAGTCAATGTGGAGGCTATATACAGGGGGTAATGGTACAGAGTCAATGTGGAGGCTATATACAGGGGGTACAGGTACAGAGTGAATGTGGAGGCTATATACAGGGGGTACCGGTACAGAGTCAATGTGGAGGCTATATACAGGGGGTACCGGTACAGAGTCAATGTGGAGGCTATATACAGGGGGTACTGGTACAGAGTGAATGTGGAGGCTATATACAGGAGTACAGGTACAGAGTCATGTGAGGCTATATACAGGGGGTACCTGCACAGAGTCAATGTGGAGGCTATATACAGGGGGTACTGGTACAGAGTCAATGTGGAGGCTATATACAGGGGGTACCGTACAGAGTGAATGTGGAGGCTATATACAGGGAGTGGCTAGTACAGAGTCAATGTGGAGGCTATATACAGGGGGTGACTGCACAGAGTCAATGTGGAGGCTATATACAGGGGGTACCGGTACAGAGTCAATGGGAGGCTATATACAGGGGGTACAGGTACAGAGTGAATGTGGAGGCTATATACAGGGGGTACCGGTACAGAGTCAATGTGGAGGCTATATACAGGGGGTACCGGTACAAAGTCAATGTGGAGGCTATATACAGGGGGTACTGGCATGAGAGTGAATGTGGAGGCTATATACAGGGAGTACAGGTACAGAGTCAATGTGGAGGCTATATACAGGGGGTACTGTGTACAGAGTCAATGTGGAGGCTATATACAGGGGGTACTGGTACAGAGTCAATGTGGAGGCTATATACAGGGGGTACCGCACAGAGTGAATGTGGAGGCTATATACAGGGAGTACAGGTACAGAGTCAATGTGGAGGCTATATACAGGGGGTACCGGCACAGAGTCAATGTGGAGGCTATATACAGTGAGTACAGGTACAGAGTCAATGTGGAGGCTATATACAGGGAGTACAGGTACAGAGTCAATGTGGAGGCTATATACAGGGGGTACTGGCACAGAGTCAATGTGGAGGCTATATACAGGGTACAGGTACAGAGTCAATGTGGAGGCTATATACAGGGGGTACCGGTACAGAGTCAATGTGGAGGCTATATACAGGGGGTACCGGTACAGAGTCAATGTGGAGGCTATATACAGGGGGTACCGGGTACAGAGTCAATGTGGAGGCTATATACAGGAGTACAGGTACAGAGTCAATGAGGCTATATACAGGGGGTACCGGTACAGAGTCAATGTGGAGGCTATATACAGGGGGCACCGGTACAGAGTCAATGTGAGGCTATATACAGGGGGTACTGGTACAGAGTCAATGTGGAGGCTATATACAGGGAGTACAGGTACAGAGTCAATGTGGAGGCTATATACAGGGAGTACAGGTACAGAGTGAATGTGGAGGCTATATACAGGGAGTACAGGTACAGAGTGAATGTGGAGGCTATATACAGGGAGTACAGGTACAGAGTCAATGTGGAGGCTATATAAAGGGGGTACAGGTACAGAGTCAATGTGGAGGCTATATACAGGGAGTACAGGTACAGAGTGAATGTGGAGGCTATATAAGGGGTACTGGTACAGAGTCAATGTGGAAGCTATATACAGGGGTACCGGTACAGAGAGTCAATGTGGAGGCTATATACAGGGGGTACTGGTACAGAGTCAATGTGGAGGCTATATACAGGGGGTACTGGTACAGAGTCAATGTGGAGGCTATATACAGGGGGTACCGGTAACAGAGTGAATGTGGAGGCTATATACAGGGAGTACAGGTACAGAGTCAATGTGGAGGCTATATACAGGGGGTACCGGCACAGAGTCAATGTGGAGGCTATATACAGGGGGTACCGCACAGAGTCAATGTGGAGGCTATATACAGGGGGTACAGGTACAGAGTGAATGTGGAGGCTATATACAGGGGGTACCGCACAGAGTCAATGTGGAGGCTATATACAGGGGGTACCGGTACAAAGTCAATGTGGAGGCTATATACAGGGGGGTACTGGTACAGAGTGAATGTGGAGGCTATATACAGGGAGTACAGGTACAGAGTCAATGTGGAGGCTATATACAGGGGGTACCGGTACAGAGTCAATGTGGAGGCTATATACAGGGGGTACTGGTACAGAGTCAATGTGGAGGCTATATACAGGGGGTACCGGTACAGAGTGAATGTGGAGGCTATATACAGGAGTACAGGTACAGAGTCAATGTGGAGGCTATATACAGGGGGTACCGGTACAGAGTCAATGTGGAGGCTATATACAGTGAGTACAGGTACAGAGTCAATGTGGAGGCTATATACAGGGAGTACAGGTACAGAGTCAATGTGGAGGCTATATACAGGGGGTACTGTACAGAGTCAATGTGGAGGCTATATACAGGGGTACAGGTACAGAGTCAATGTGGAGGCTATACAGGGGGTACCGGTACAGAGTCAATGTGGAGGCTATATACAGGGGGTACCGGTACAGAGTCAATGTGGAGGCTATATACAGGGGGTACCCGGTACAGAGTCAATGTGGAGGCTATATACAGGGAGTACAGGTACAGAGTCAATGTGGAGGCTATATACAGGGGGTACCGGTACAGAGTCAATGGGAGGCTACAGTATACAGGGGGTACCGGTACAGAGTCAATGTGGAGGCTATATACAGGGGGTACTGGTACAGAGTCAATGTGGAGGCTATATACAGGGAGTACAGGTACAGAGTCAATGTGGAGGCTATATACAGGGAGTACAGGTACAGAGTGAATGGGAGGCTATATACAGGGAGTACAGGTACAGAGTGAATGTGGAGGCTATATACAGGGAGTACAGGTACAGAGTCAATGTGGAGGCTATATATAGGGGGTACAGGTACAGAGTCAATGTGGAGGCTATATACAGGGAGTACAGGTACAGAGTGAATGAGGCTATATAAGGGGGTACTGGTACAGAGTCAATGTGGAAGCTATATACAGGGGGTGCTGTACAGAGTCAATGTGGAGGCTATATACAGGGGGTACTGGTACAGAGTCAATGTGGAGGCTATACAGGGGTACTGGTACAGAGTCAATGTGGAGGCTATATACAGGGAGTACAGGTACAGAGTGAATGTGGAGGCTATATAAGGGGGTACTAGTACAGAGTCAATGTGGAAGCTATATACAGGGGGTACCGGTACAGAGTCAATGTGGAGGCTATATACAGGGGGTACTGGTACAGAGTCAATGTGGAGGCTATATACAGGGGGTACTGGTACAGAGTCAATGTGGAGGCTATATACAGAGTACAGGTACAGAGTGAATGTGGAGGCTATATAAGGGGGTACGGGTACAGAGTCAATGTGGAAGCTATATACAGGGGGTACCGGTACAGAGTCAATGTGGAGGCTATATACAGGGGTACGGGTACAGAGTCAATGTGGAGGCTATATACAGGGGGTACCAGTACAGAGTCAATGAGGCTTATATACAGGGGGTACCGGTACAGAGTCAATGTGGAGGTTATATACAGGGGGTACCAGTACAGAGTCAATGTGGAGGCTATATACAGGGAGTACCGGTACAGAGTCAATGTGGAGGCTATATACAGGGGGTACCAGTACAGAGTCCATGTGGAGGCTATACAGGGGGTACCAGTACAGAGTCAATGTGGAGGCTATATACAGGGGTACTGGTACAGAGCCAATGTGGAGGCTATATACAGGGGGTACTGGTACAGAGTCAATGTGGAGGCTATATACAGGGGTACTGGTACAGAGCCAATGTGGAGGCTATATACAGGGGTACTGGTACAGAGTCAATGTGGAGGCTATATACAGGGGTACTGGTACAGAGTCAATGTGGAGGCTATATGCAAGGGTACCAGTACAGAGTCAATGTGGAGGCTATATACAGGGGGTACTGGTACAGAGCCAATGTGGAGGCTATATACAGGGGTACTGGTACAGAGTCAATGTGGAGGCTATATACAGGGGTACTGGTACAGAGCCAATGTGGAGGCTATATACAGGGGTACTGGTACAGAGTCAATGTGGAGGCTATATACAGGGGGTACCAGTACAGAGTCAATGTGGAGGCTATATACAGGGGGTACCAGTACAGAGTCAATGTGGAGGCTATATACAGGGGTACTGGTACAGAGTCAATGTGGAGGCTATATACAGGGGGTACTGGTACAGAGCCAATGTGGAGGCTATATACAGGGGGTACTGGTACAGAGTCAATGTGGAGGCTATATACAGGGGGTACCAGTACAGAGTCAATGTGGAGGCTATATACAGGGGGTACTGGTACAGAGCCAATGTGGAGGCTATATACAGGGGGTACCGGTACAGAGTCAATGTGGAGGCTATATACAGGGGGTACTGGTACAGAATCAATGTGGAGGCTATATACAGGGGGTACCAGTACAGAGTCAATGTGGAGGCTATATACAGGGGGTACTGGTACAGAGTCAATGTGGAGGCTATATACAGGGGGTACCAGTACAGAGTCAATGTGGAGGCTATATACAAGGGGTACCGGTACAGAGTCCATGTGGAGGCTATATACAAGGGGGTACCAGTACAGAGTCAATGTGGAGGCTATATACAGGGGGTACCGGTACAGAGTCAATGTGGAGGCTATATACAAGGGGTACCGGGTACACAGAGTCCATGTGGAGGCTATATACAGGGGGTACCGGTACAGAGTCAATGTGGAGGCTATATACAAGGGGTACCGGTACAGAGTCCATGTGGAGGCTATATACAGGGGGTACCGGTACAGAGTCAATGTGGAGGCTATATACAGGGGGTACTGGTACAGAGCCAATGTGGAGGCTATATACAGGGGGTACCGGTACAAAGTCAATGTGGAGGCTATATACAAGGGGTACTGGTACAGAGTCAATGTGGAGGCTATATACAGGGGGTACCGGTACAGAGTCAATGTGGGAGGTTATATACAAGGGGTACTGCACAGAGTCAATGTGGAGGCTATATACAAGGGGTACTGGTACAGAGTCAATGTGGAGGCTATATACAAGGGGTACCGGTACAGAGCCAATGTGGAGGCTATATACAGGGGGTACTGGTACAGAGTCAATGTGGAGGCTATATACAGGGGGTACTGGTACAGAGCCAATGTGGAGGCTATATACAGGGGGCACTGGTGAGTCAATGTGGAGGTTATATACAAGGGGGTACCGGTACAGAGTCAATGTGGAGGCTATATACAAGGGGTACTGGTACAGAGTCAATGTGGAGGCTATATACAGGGGGTACTGGTACAGAGTCAATGTGGAGGCTATATACAGGGGTACTGGTACAGAGTCAATGTGGAGGCTATATACAGGGGGTACCGGTACAGAGTCAATGTGGAGGCTATATACAAATTATTACAAATCTGTCCGTCGTATTAAAATCAACAAAATGTCAGCCTCAAAGCTTTATCCTGTTTAAAGTTCGTGACGGAAAAACACGTTTTTGGATGTTGATGTTAACTGTATTGTCTAAAAATAGAGAAACCAAAAGCCCACCTTGCCTATTTTAAAAATCCCGCCAGCTCATTTTGTTGTTGTTGCCTGATGCAGGACTCTAGTGCCAGAGAAGAGAGACTCTCAGACTGAAAAACACCTCCATTAATTGAGGAGAAAATAAGTCAATTTGTGCCACAGTTTATACTACGTATAGATCAGCGGTCTAGTGGTAGTGTGGTGCAATGACAGAATGACGCGATTTACCACAATCTGTCACCATATACCACAAACAGTCAGGGCATAAGCAGACAATAACAGACAGCAGCAGCAGCATAAAAATGAGGGGGGGTCAATGGAAATAGTCTGGGTAGCCATTTGATTAGCTGTTCGGGAGTCTTATGGCTTGGGGTAGAAGCTGTTAAGACGCCTTTTGGACCTAGACGTTGTTGCTCGGTACTGCTTGCCGTGCGGTAGCAGAGAAAACAGGCTATGACTAGGGTGGCTTGAGTCTTTGGCAGTTTTTAGGGCCTTCCTCTGAACAGTTGGTCAGCGCATGCTCGGAGTACACGTCTTGGTAATCCGTCTGGCCCTGCGGCCTTATGAATGTTGAGTGGTTTAAAGGTCTTACTCACATTGGCTATGGAGAGTGTGATCACACAGTCGTCTGGAACAGGTGTTGCTCTCATGCATGCTTCAGTGTTGCATGCCTCGAAGTGCGCATAGAAGTCATTTAGATCGTCTGGTAGGCTTGCGTCACTGGGCAGCTCACGGCTGTGCTTCCCTTTGTAGTACGTAATAGTTTGCAAGCCCTGCCACATCCGACGAGTGTCAGAGTAGTACTATTTGATCTTAATCATGTATTGACGCTTTAACTCTTTGATGGTTCATCGGAGGGAATAGCGGGGTTTCAAATAAGCGTCCGGGTTAGAGTCCCGCCCCTTGAAAGCGGTAGATCTACCCTTTAGATTAGTGCGGATGTTGCCTGTAATCCATGGCTTCTGGTTGAGGTATGTACGTACGGTCACTGCACTTATTGATGAAGCCAGTGATGGATGTGGTGTACTACTCAATGCCATTGGAATAGTCCCGGAACATGTTCCAGTCTGTGCTATCAAAACAGTCCTGTAGCTTAGCATCTGCGTTATCTGACCACTTCCGTATTGATCGAGTCTACTGGTACTTGCTTGTAAGCATCAATCAGGAGGATAGAGTTATGGTCAGTTTCGCCAAATGGAAGGTTGAGGGAGAGCTCTGTACGCATCTCTGTGTGTGGAGTACAGGTGGTCCAGAGTTTCTTTCCTCTGGTTGCACATTTTACATGCTGGTAGAAATGAGGTAAAACGGATTTAAGTTTCCCTGCAATAACTTCTTCGATATAGTTTTTGATAAAAAAACATTCCGTTTTAAACAAGATATTTTGTCACGAAAAGATGCTCGACTATGCATATAATTGACAACTTTGGAAAGAAAACACTGACGTTTCCAAAACTGCAAAGATATTGTCTGTGAGTGCCCCAGAACTAATGCTACAGGCGAAACCAAGATGAAATTTCATACAGGAAATGCCCCAGATTTTGAATGTGCTGTGTTCCAATGTCTCCTTATATGGCTGTGAATGCACCAGGAATGAGCCAACACTTTCTGTCGTTTCCCAAGGTGTCTGCAGCATTGTGACGTATTTGTAGGCATATCATTGGAAGATTGACCATAAGAAACTACATTTACCAGGTGTCCGCTTGGGGTCCTCTGTCGAAATTATTGCGCAATCTCCAGCTGCGTCCACTTTTCAAATAGGTTCAGAGGAGAAAGGCAACTGCCACGAATGATTTATCATCGAATAGATATGTGAAAAACACCTTGAGGATTGATTCTAAACAACGTTTGCCATGTTTCTGTCGATATTATGGATTTAATTTGGAAAAAGTTTGGCGCTGTAATTACTGAATTTTCGGGTTTTTTTATCCAAACGCGATGAACAAAACGGAGCGATTTCTCCTACACAAATAATCTTTTTGGAAAAACTGAACATTTGCTATCTAACTGAGAGTCTCCTCATTGAAAACATCCGAAGTTCTTCAAAGGTAAATGATTTTATTTGAATGCTTTTTCTTGTTTTTGTGAAAATGTTGCCTGCTGAATGCTAGGCTTAACTTCTTGAAACTCCCCATCCCGGATCCGGGATCGTGACTAAAGCCTCAGGCTCATTAGCATAACGCAACGTTAACGATTTCTGAAAATCGCAAATAAAATTAAAATAATGCGTTTGCTCTCAAGCTTAGCCTTTTCTTAACAACACTGTCATCTCAGATTTTCAAAATATGCTTTTGAACCATAGAAATTGACTAATTTGTGTAAGAGTATGCAAAGCTAGCATAGCATTTTGTGTAGCATGTAGCACGCAACATTTTCACAAAAGCCATATAACCAAATAAATAAAATCATTAACTTTGAAGAGCTTCGGATGTTTTCAATGAGGAGACTCTCAGTTACATAGCAAATGTGCAGTTTTCAAAAAAATATTATTTGTGTAGGACAAATCGCTCCGTTTTGTTCACGTTTGGCTATGAAAAAACCCTGTATACAGTTATAGCCTGAAGCTCATTAGCATAATGTAACGTTAACGATTTCTGAAAATCGCAAATAAAATGAAAATAATGCATCTGCTCTCAAGCTTAGCCTTTTCTTAACCGGTACAGAGTCAATGTGGAGGCTATATACAGGGGGTACCGGTACAGAGTCAATGTGGAGGCTATATACAGGGAGTAACGGTACAGAGTCAATGTGGAGGCTATATACAGGGGGTATCGGTACAGAGTCAATGTGGAGGCTATATACAGGGGGTATCGGCACAGAGTCAATGTGGAGGCTATATACAGGGGGTACCGGTACAGAGTCAATGTGGAGGCTATATACAGGAGTACCAGTACAGAGTCAATGTGGAGGCTATATACAGGGGGTATCGGTACAGAGTCAATGTGGAGGCTATATACAGGGGGTACCGGTACAGAGTCAATGTGGAGACTATATACAGGGGGTACCGGTACAGAGTCAATGTGGAGGCTATATACAGGGGGTACCAGTACAGAGTCAATGTGGAGGCTATATACAGGGGGTACCAGTACAGAGTCAATGTGGAGGCTATATACAGGGTGTTACGGTACAGAGTCAATGTGGAGACTATATACAGGAGGTACCAGTACAGAGTCAATGTGGAGGCTATATACAGGGGGTACCGGTACAGAGTCAATGTGGAGGCTATATACAGGGGTACCAGTACAGAGTCAATGTGGAGGCTATATACAGGGGGTACCAGTACAGAGTCAATGTGGAGGCTATATACAGGGTGTTACGGTACAGAGTCAATGTGGAGACTATATACAGGAGGTACCAGTACAGAGTCAATGTGGAGGCTATATACAGGGGGTACCGGTACAGAGTCAATGTGGAGACTATATACAGGGGGTAGCGGTACAGCGTCAATGTGGAGGCTATATACAGGGGGTACTGGTACAGAGTCAATGTGGAGGCAATATACAGGGGGTAGCGGTACAGAGTCAATGTGGAGACTATATACAGGGGGTACTGGTACAGAGTCAATGTGGAGGCTATATACAGGGGGTACTGGTACAGAGTCAATGTGGAGGCTATATACAGGGGGTAGCGGTACAGAGTCAATGTGGAGGCTATATACAGGGGGTAGCGGTACAGAGTCAATGTGGAGACTATATACAGGGAGTACTGGTACAGAGTCAATGTGGAGACTATATACAGGGGGTACCGGTACAGAGTCAATGTGGAGGCTATATACAGGGGGTAATGGTACAGAGTCAATGTGGAGGCTATATACAGGGGGTACTGGTACAGAGTCAATGTGGAGGCTATATACAGGGGGTACTGGTACAGAGTCAATGTGGAGACTATATACAGGGAGTACTGGTACAGAGTGAATGTGGAGACTATATATAAGGGGTACCAGTACAGAGTCCATGTGGAGGCTATATACAGGGGATACCAGTACAGAGTCAATGTGGAGGCTATATACAGGGGGTACTGGTACAGAGTCAATGTGGAGGCTATATACAGGGGTACTGGTACAGAGTCAATGTGGAGGCTATATACAGGGGGTACTGGTACAGAGTCAATGTGGAGGCTATATACAAATTATTACAAATTTGTCCGTCGTATTAAAATCAACAAAATGTCAGCCTCAATGCTTTATCCTGTTTAAAGTTCGCGACGGAAAACACCATTGTTGTTTGGATGTTGATGTTTCGTATTGTCTAAAAATAGAGAAACCAAAAGCCCACCTTTGCCTATTTTAAAAAATCCCGCCAGCTCATTTTGTTGTTGTTGCCTGATGCAGGACTCTAGTGCCAGAGAAGAGAGACTCTCAGACTGAAAACACCTCCATTAATTGAGGAGAAGATAAGTCAATTTGTGCCACAGTTTATACTACGTATAGATCAGCGGTCTAACTCCCCTAGTGGTAGTGTGGTGCAATGACAGAATGACGCGATTTACCACAATCTGCCACCATATACCACAAACAGTCAGGGCATAAGCAGACAATAAACAGTGTGTGGGGGAGGGTCAATGGAAATAGTCTGGGTTGCCATTTGATTAGCTGTTCGGAGTCTTATGGCTTGGGGGTAGAAGCTGTTAAGACGCCTTTTGGACCTAGACGTGTTGCTCGGGTACTGCTTGCCGTGCGGTTGCAGAGAAAACAGTCTATGACTAGGGTGGCTTGAGTCTTTGGCAGTTTTTAGGGCCTTCCTCTGAACAGTTGGTCAGCGCATGCTCGGAGTACACGTCTTGGTAATCCGTCTGGCCCTGCGGCCTTATGAATGTTGAGTGGTTTAAAGGTCTTACTCACATTGGCTATGGAGAGTGTGATCACACAGTCGTCTGGAACAGGTGTTGCTCTCATGCATGCTTCAGTGTTGCATGCCTCGAAGTGCGCATAGAAGTCATTTAGATCGTCTGGTAGGCTTGCGTCACTGGGCAGCTCACGGCTGTGCTTCCCTTTGTAGTACGTAATAGTTTGCAAGCCCTGCCACATCCGACGAGTGTCAGAGTAGTACTATTTGATCTTAATCATGTATTGACGCTTTAACTCTTTGATGGTTCATCGGAGGGAATAGCGGGGTTTCAAATAAGCGTCCGGGTTAGAGTCCCGCCCCTTGAAAGCGGTAGATCTACCCTTTAGATTAGTGCGGATGTTGCCTGTAATCCATGGCTTCTGGTTGAGGTATGTACGTACGGTCACTGCACTTATTGATGAAGCCAGTGATGGATGTGGTGTACTACTCAATGCCATTGGAATAGTCCCGGAACATGTTCCAGTCTGTGCTATCAAAACAGTCCTGTAGCTTAGCATCTGCGTTATCTGACCACTTCCGTATTGATCGAGTCTACTGGTACTTGCTTGTAAGCATCAATCAGGAGGATAGAGTTATGGTCAGTTTCGCCAAATGGAGGGTTGAGGGAGAGCTCTGTACGCATCTCTGTGTGTGGAGTACAGGTGGTCCAGAGTTTCTTTCCCCTCTGGTTGCACATTTTACATGCTGGTAGAAATGAGGTAAAACGGATTTAAGTTTCCCTGCAATAACTTCTTCGATATAGTTTTTGGATAAAAAAACATTCCCGTTTTAAACAAGATATTTTGTCACGAAAAGATGCTCGACTATGCATATAATTGACAACTTTGGAAAGAAAACACTGACGTTTCCAAAACTGCAAAGATATTGTCTGTGAGTGCCCCAGAACTAATGCTACAGGCGAAACCAAGATGAAATTTCATACAGGAAATGCCCCAGATTTTGAATGTGCTGTGTTCCAATGTCTCCTTATATGGCTGTGAATGCACCAGGAATGAGCCAACACTTTCTGTCGTTTCCCCAAGGTGTCTGCAGCATTGTGACGTATTTGTAGGCATATCATTGGAAGATTGACCATAAGAAACTACATTTACCAGGTGTCCGCTTGGGGTCCTCTGTCGAAATTATTGCGCAATCTCCAGCTGCGTCCACTTTTCAAATAGGTTCAGAGGAGAAAGGCAACTGCCACGAATGATTTATCATCGAATAGATATGTGAAAAACACCTTGAGGATTGATTCTAAACAACGTTTGCCATGTTTCTGTCGATATTATGGATTTAATTTGGAAAAAAGTTTGGCGCTGTAATTACTGAATTTTCGGGTTTTTTTCTTATCCAAACGCGATGAACAAAACGGAGCGATTTCTCCTACACAAATAATCTTTTTGGAAAAACTGAACATTTGCTATCTAACTGAGAGTCTCCTCATTGAAAACATCCGAAGTTCTTCAAAGGTAAATGATTTTATTTGAATGCTTTTCTTGTTTTTGTGAAAATGTTGCCTGCTGAATGCTAGGCTTAACTTGAAACTCCCCATCCCGGATCCGGGATCGTGACTAAAGCCTCAGGCTCATTAGCATAACGCAACGTTAACGATTTCTGAAAATCGCAAATAAAATTAAATAATGCGTTTGCTCTCAAGCTTAGCCTTTTCTTAACAACACTGTCATCTCAGATTTTCAAAATATGCTTTTGAACCATAGAAATTGACTAATTTGTGTAAGAGTATGCAAAGCTAGCATAGCATTTTGTGTAGCATGTAGCACGCAACATTTTCACAAAAGCCAGATAACCAAATAAATAAAATCATTAACTTTGAAGAGCTTCGGATGTTTTCAATGAGGAGACTCTCAGTTACATAGCAAATGTGCAGTTTTTCAAAAAAATATTATTTGTGTAGGACAAATCGCTCCGTTTTGTTCACGTTTGGCTATGAAAAAACCCTGTATACAGTTATAGCCTGAAGCTCATTAGCATAATGTAACGTTAACGATTTCTGAAAATCGCAAATAAAATGAAAATAATGCATCTGCTCTCAAGCTTAGCCTTTTCTTAACCGGTACAGAGTCAATGTGGAGGCTATATACAGGGGGTACCGGTACAGAGTCAATGTGGAGGCTATATACAGGGAGTACCAGTACAGAGTCAATGTGGAGGCTATATACAGGGGGTATCGGTACAGAGTCAATGTGGAGGCTATATACAGGGGGTACCGGTACAGAGTCAATGTGGAGGCTATATACAGGGAGTACCAGTACAGAGTCAATGTGGAGGCTATATACAGGGGGTATCGGTACAGAGTCAATGTGGAGGCTATATACAGGGGGTACCGGTACAGAGTCAATGTGGAGACTATATACAGGGGTACCAGTACAGAGTCAATGTGGAGACTATATACAGGGGGTACCGGTACAGAGTCAATGTGGAGGCTATATACAGGGGGTACCGGTACAGAGTCAATGTGGAGGCTATATACAGGGGTACCAGTACAGAGTCAATGTGGAGGCTATATACAGGGTGTTACGGTACAGAGTCAATGTGGAGACTATATACAGGAGGTACCAGTACAGAGTCAATGTGGAGGCTATACAGGGGGTACCGGTACAGAGTCAATGTGGAGGCTATATACAGGGGGTACCGGTACAGAGTCAATGTGGAGGCTATATACAGGGGGTACCAGTACAGAGTCCATGTGGAGGCTATATACAGGGTGTTACGGTACAGAGTCAATGTGGAGACTATATACAGGGGGTACCGGTACAGAGTCAATGTGGAGGCTATATACTGGGTGTTATGGTACAGAGTCAATGTGGAGGCTATATACAGGGGTACCGGTACAGAGTCAATGTGGAGACTATATACAGGGGGTACTGGTACAGAGTCAATGTGGAGACTATATACAGGGGGAGTACTGGTACAGAGTGAATGTGGAGACTATATATAAGGGGGTACCAGTACAGAGTCCATGTGGAGGCTATATACAGGGGATACCAGTACAGAGTCAATGTGGAGGCTATATACAGGGGGTACTGGTACAGAGTCAATGTGGAGGCTATATACAGGGGGTACTGGTACAGAGTCAATGTGGAGGCTATATACAGGGGGTACTGGTACAGAGTCAATGTGGAGGCTATATACAAATTATTACAAATTTGTCCGTCGTATTAAAATCAACAAAATGTCAGCCTCAATGCTTTATCCTGTTTAAAGTTCGCGACGGAAAAACACCATTGTTGTTTGGATGTTGATGTTTCGTATTGTCTAAAAATAGAGAAACCAAAAGCCCACCTTGCCTATTTTAAAAAATCCCGCCAGCTCATTTTGTTGTTGTTGCCTGATGCAGGACTCTAGTGCCAGAGAAGAGAGACTCTCAGACTGAAAACACCTCCATTAATTGAGGAGAAGATAAGTCAATTTGTGCCACAGTTTATACTACGTATAGATCAGCGGTCTAACTCCCCCTAGTGGTAGTGTGGTGCAATGACAGAATGACGCGATTTACCACAATCTGCCACCATATACCACAAACAGTCAGGGCATAAGCAGACAATAAACAGTGTGTGGGGGGGAGGGTCAATGGAAATAGTCTGGGTTGCCATTTGATTAGCTGTTCGGGAGTCTTATGGCTTGGGGGTAGAAGCTGTTAAGACGCCTTTTGGACCTAGACGTGTTGCTCGGGTACTGCTTGCCGTGCGGTAGCAGAGAAAACAGTCTATGACTAGGGTGGCTTGAGTCTTTGGCAGTTTTTAGGGCCTTCCTCTGAACAGTTGGTCAGCGCATGCTCGGAGTACACGTCTTGGTAATCCGTCTGGCCCTGCGGCCTTATGAATGTTGAGTGGTTTAAAGGTCTTACTCACATTGGCTATGGAGAGTGTGATCACACAGTCGTCTGGAACAGGTGTTGCTCTCATGCATGCTTCAGTGTTGCATGCCTCGAAGTGCGCATAGAAGTCATTTAGATCGTCTGGTAGGCTTGCGTCACTGGGCAGCTCACGGCTGTGCTTCCCTTTGTAGTACGTAATAGTTTGCAAGCCCTGCCACATCCGACGAGTGTCAGAGTAGTACTATTTGATCTTAATCATGTATTGACGCTTTAACTCTTTGATGGTTCATCGGAGGAATAGCGGGGTTTCAAATAAGCGTCCGGGTTAGAGTCCCGCCCTTGAAAGCGGTAGATCTACCCTTTAGATTAGTGCGGATGTTGCCTGTAATCCATGGCTTCTGGTTGAGGTATGTACGTACGGTCACTGCACTTATTGATGAAGCCAGTGATGGATGTGGTGTACTACTCAATGCCATTGGAATAGTCCCGGAACATGTTCCAGTCTGTGCTATCAAAACAGTCCTGTAGCTTAGCATCTGCGTTATCTGACCACTTCCGTATTGATCGAGTCTACTGGTACTTGCTTGTAAGCATCAATCAGGAGGATAGAGTTATGGTCAGTTTCGCCAAATGGAGGGTTGAGGGAGAGCTCTGTACGCATCTCTGTGTGTGGAGTACAGGTGGTCCAGAGTTTCTTTCCCCTCTGGTTGCACATTTTACATGCTGGTAGAAATGAGGTAAAACGGATTTAAGTTTCCCTGCAATAACTTCTTCGATATAGTTTTTGGATAAAAAAACATTCCCGTTTTAAACAAGATATTTTGTCACGAAAAGATGCTCGACTATGCATATAATTGACAACTTTGGAAAGAAAACACTGACGTTTCCAAAACTGCAAAGATATTGTCTGTGAGTGCCCCAGAACTAATGCTACAGGCGAAACCAAGATGAAATTTCATACAGGAAATGCCCCAGATTTTGAATGTGCTGTGTTCCAATGTCTCCTTATATGGCTGTGAATGCACCAGGAATGAGCCAACACTTTCTGTCGTTTCCCAAGGTGTCTGCAGCATTGTGACGTATTTGTAGGCATATCATTGGAAGATTGACCATAAGAAACTACATTTACCAGGTGTCCGCTTGGGGTCCTCTGTCGAAATTATTGCGCAATCTCCAGCTGCGTCCACTTTTCAAATAGGTTCAGAGGAGAAAGGCAACTGCCACGAATGATTTATCATCGAATAGATATGTGAAAAACACCTTGAGGATTGATTCTAAACAACGTTTGCCATGTTTCTGTCGATATTATGGATTTAATTTGGAAAAAGTTTGGCGCTGTAATTACTGAATTTTCGGGTTTTTTTCTTATCAAACGCGATGAACAAAACGGAGCGATTTCTCCTACACAAATAATCTTTTGGAAAAACTGAACATTTGCTATCTAACTGAGAGTCTCCTCATTGAAAACATCCAAGTTCTTCAAAGGTAAATGATTTTATTTGAATGCTTTTCTTGTTTTTGTGAAAATGTTGCCTGCTGAATGCTAGGCTTAACTTCTGAAACTCCCCATCCCGGATCCGGGATCGTGACTAAAGCCTCAGGCTCATTAGCATAACGCAACGTTAACGATTTCTGAAAATCGCAAATAAAATTAAAATAATGCGTTTGCTCTCAAGCTTAGCCTTTTCTTAACAACACTGTCATCTCAGATTTTCAAAATATGCTTTTGAACCATAGAAATTGACTAATTTGTGTAAGAGTATGCAAAGCTAGCATAGCATTTTGTGTAGCATGTAGCACGCAACATTTTCACAAAAGCCAGATAACCAAATAAATAAAATCATTAACTTTGAAGAGCTTCGGATGTTTTCAATGAGGAGACTCTCAGTTACATAGCAAATGTGCAGTTTTTCAAAAAAATATTATTTGTGTAGGACAAATCGCTCCGTTTTGTTCACGTTTGCTATAAGAAAAAACCCTGTATACAGTTATAGCCTGAAGCTCATTAGCATAATGTAACGTTAACGATTTCTGAAAATCGCAAATAAAATGAAAATAATGCATCTGCTCTCAAGCTTAGCCTTTTCTTAACCGGTACAGAGTCAATGTGGAGGCTATATACAGGGGGTACCGGTACAGAGTCAATGTGGAGGCTATATACAGGAGTACCAGTACAGAGTCAATGTGGAGGCTATATACAGGGGGTATCGGTACAGAGTCAATGTGGAGGCTATATACAGGGGGTACCGGTACAGAGTCAATGTGGAGGCTATATACAGGGAGTACCAGTACAGAGTCAATGTGGAGGCTATATACAGGGGGTATCGGTACAGAGTCAATGTGGAGGCTATATACAGGGGTACCGGTACAGAGTCAATGTGGAGGCTATATACAGGGGTACCGGTACAGAGTCAATGTGGAGACTATATACAGGGGTACCGGTACAGAGTCAATGTGGAGGCTATATACAGGGGTACCAGTACAGAGTCAATGTGGAGGCTATATACAGGGGTACCAGTACAGAGTCAATGTGGAGGCTATATACAGGGTGTTACGGTACAGAGTCAATGTGGAGACTATATACAGGAGGTACCAGTACAGAGTCAATGTGGAGGCTATATACAGGGGTACCGGTACAGAGTCAATGTGGAGGCTATATACAGGGGGTACCAGTACAGAGTCAATGTGGAGGCTATATACAGGGGGTACCAGTACAGAGTCAATGTGGAGGCTATATACAGGGTGTTACGGTACAGAGTCAATGTGGAGACTATATACAGGGGTACCGGTACAGAGTCAATGTGGAGGCTATATACAGGGGGTAATGGTACAGAGTCAATGTGGAGGCTATATACAGGGGTACTGGTACAGAGTCAATGTGGAGGCTATATACAGGGGTACTGGTACAGAGTCAATGTGGAGACTATATACAGGGAGTACTGGTACAGAGTGAATGTGGAGACTATATATAAGGGGGTACCAGTACAGAGTCCATGTGGAGGCTATATACAGGGGATACCAGTACAGAGTCAATGTGGAGGCTATATACAGGGGGTACTGGTACAGAGTCAATGTGGAGGCTATATACAGGGGGTACTGGTACAGAGTCAATGTGGAGGCTATATACAGGGGGTACTGGTACAGAGTCAATGTGGAGGCTATATACAAATTATTACAAATTTGTCCGTCGTATTAAAATCAACAAAATGTCAGCCTCAATGCTTTATCCTGTTTAAAGTTCGCGACGGAAAAACACCATTGTTGTTTGGATGTTGATGTTTCGTATTGTCTAAAAATAGAGAAACCAAAAGCCCACCTTGCCTATTTTAAAAATCCCGCCAGCTCATTTGTTGTTGTTGCCTGATGCAGGACTCTAGTGCCAGAGAAGAGAGACTCTCAGACTGAAAACACCTCCATTAATTGAGGAGAAGATAAGTCAATTTGTGCCACAGTTTATACTACGTATAGATCAGCGGTCTAACTCCCCCTAGTGGTAGTGTGGTGCAATGACAGAATGACGCATTTACCACAATCTGCCACCATATACCACAAACAGTCAGGGCATAAGCAGACAATAAACAGTGTGTGGGGGGAGGGTCAATGGAAATAGTCTGGGTTGCCATTTGATTAGCTGTTCGGGAGTCTTATGGCTTGGGGTAGAAGCTGTTAAGACGCCTTTTGGACCTAGACGTGTTGCTCGGGTACTGCTTGCCGTGCGGTAGCAGAGAAAACAGTCTATGACTAGGGTGGCTTGAGTCTTTGGCAGTTTTTAGGGCCTTCCTCTGAACAGTTGGTCAGCGCATGCTCGGAGTACACGTCTTGGTAATCCGTCTGGCCCTGCGGCCTTATGAATGTTGAGTGGTTTAAAGGTCTTACTCACATTGGCTATGGAGAGTGTGATCACACAGTCGTCTGGAACAGGTGTTGCTCTCATGCATGCTTCAGTGTTGCATGCCTCGAAGTGCGCATAGAAGTCATTTAGATCGTCTGGTAGGCTTGCGTCACTGGGCAGCTCACGGCTGTGCTTCCCTTTGTAGTACGTAATAGTTTGCAAGCCCTGCCACATCCGACGAGTGTCAGAGTAGTACTATTTGATCTTAATCATGTATTGACGCTTTAACTCTTTGATGGTTCATCGGAGGGAATAGCGGGGTTTCAAATAAGCGTCCGGGTTAGAGTCCCGCCCTTGAAAGCGGTAGATCTACCCTTTAGATTAGTGCGGATGTTGCCTGTAATCCATGGCTTCTGGTTGAGGTATGTACGTACGGTCACTGCACTTATTGATGAAGCCAGTGATGGATGTGGTGTACTACTCAATGCCATTGGAATAGTCCCGGAACATGTTCCAGTCTGTGCTATCAAAACAGTCCTGTAGCTTAGCATCTGCGTTATCTGACCACTTCCGTATTGATCGAGTCTACTGGTACTTGCTTGTAAGCATCAATCAGGAGGATAGAGTTATGGTCAGTTTCGCCAAATGGAGGGTTGAGGGAGAGCTCTGTACGCATCTCTGTGTGTGGAGTACAGGTGGTCCAGAGTTTCTTTCCCCCTCTGGTTGCACATTTTACATGCTGGTAGAAATGAGGTAAAACGGATTTAAGTTTCCCTGCAATAACTTCTTCGATATAGTTTTTGGATAAAAAACATTCCCGTTTTAAACAAGATATTTTGTCACGAAAAGATGCTCGACTATGCATATAATTGACAACTTTGGAAAGAAAACACTGACGTTTCCAAAACTGCAAAGATATTGTCTGTGAGTGCCCCAGAACTAATGCTACAGGCGAAACCAAGATGAAATTTCATACAGGAAATGCCCCAGATTTTGAATGTGCTGTGTTCCAATGTCTCCTTATATGGCTGTGAATGCACCAGGAATGAGCCAACACTTTCTGTCGTTTCCCAAGGTGTCTGCAGCATTGTGACGTATTTGTAGGCATATCATTGGAAGATTGACCATAAGAAACTACATTTACCAGGTGTCCGCTTGGGGTCCTCTGTCGAAATTATTGCGCAATCTCAGCTGCGTCCACTTTTCAAATAGGTTCAGAGGAGAAAGGCAACTGCCACGAATGATTTATCATCGAATAGATATGTGAAAAACACCTTGAGGATTGATTCTAAACAACGTTTGCCATGTTTCTGTCGATATTATGGATTTAATTTGGAAAAAGTTTGGCGCTGTAATTACTGAATTTTCGGGTTTTTCTTATCCAAACGCGATGAACAAAACGGAGCGATTTCTCCTACACAAATAATCTTTTGGAAAAACTGAACATTTGCTATCTAACTGAGAGTCTCCTCATTGAAAACATCCGAAGTTCTTCAAAGGTAAATGATTTTATTTGAATGCTTTTCTTGTTTTTTGTGAAAATGTTGCCTGCTGAATGCTAGGCTTAACTTCTTGAAACTCCCCATCCCGGATCCGGGATCGTGACTAAAGCCTCAGGCTCATTAGCATAACGCAACGTTAACGATTTCTGAAAATCGCAAATAAAATTAAAATAATGCGTTTGCTCTCAAGCTTAGCCTTTTCTTAACAACACTGTCATCTCAGATTTTCAAAATATGCTTTTGAACCATAGAAATTGACTAATTTGTGTAAGAGTATGCAAAGCTAGCATAGCATTTTGTGTAGCATGTAGCACGCAACATTTTCACAAAAGCCAGATAACCAAATAAATAAAATCATTAACTTTGAAGAGCTTCGGATGTTTTCAATGAGGAGACTCTCAGTTACATAGCAAATGTGCAGTTTTTCAAAAAAATATTATTTGTGTAGGACAAATCGCTCCGTTTTGTTCACGTTTGGCTATGAAAAAACCCTGTATACAGTTATAGCCTGAAGCTCATTAGCATAATGTAACGTTAACGATTTCTGAAAATCGCAAATAAAATGAAAATAATGCATCTGCTCTCAAGCTTAGCCTTTTCTTAACAACACTGTCATCTCAGAATTTCAAAATATGCTTTTGAACCATAGAAATTGACTAATTTGTGTAAGAGTATGCAAAGCTAGCAATGCTTTTGAATAACATGTAGCACGCAACATTTTCACAAAAACCAGATAACCAAATAAATAAAATCATTTACCTTTGAAGAGCTTCTGATGTTTTCAATGAGGAGACTCTCAGTTACACACCAAATGCGCAGTGTTTCCTGAAAGCGTCTGTGTGTAGGAGAAATCGTTCCGTTTTCTACATTGCGCCTGGCTACTGAAACGAACCGAAAATGCAGTCACCTACAACGTAAAACTTTTTCCGGATTAACTACATAATATCGACCGAAACATGGCAAACGTTGTTTGGAATCAGTCCTCAAGGTGTTTTTCACATATCTCTTCATTGACATGCAGTTCGTGGAAGCTTGCTTTACTCTCTGTATTGTTTGGAAAAATACTGGCAGGTGACTTTTGCGCACCAATTTCGGCGCAGGACACCGGGCGGACACGTGGTAAATGTGGTCTCTTATGGTCAATCTTCCAATGATCTGCCTACAAATACGTCACAATGCTGCAGACACCTTGGGGAAACGACAGAAAGGGCAGACTCATTCCTCTTGCGTTCACAGCCATATAAGGAGATCATGACAAACAGAGCCTCAAAAATCCTTGTCATTTCCTGGATGCCATCTCATCTTGGTTTTGCCTGAAGCTCACGTTAAAGGGCACGCACAGAGAAGATCTTTGTATTTCTGGACACGTCAGAGTGTTTTCTTTCGAACCTTTGCAATTATATGCATAGTCGAGCATCTTTTTGTGACAAAATATCTTGTTTAAACGGGAACGTTTTTCATCCAAAAATGAAATTGCGCCCCTAGAGTTCAAAGAGGTTAATGCTATGCTAGCTATCAATACTCTTACACAAATGCTTGTGTAGCTGTGGTTGAAAAGCATATTTTGAAAATCTGAGATGACAGTGTTGTTAACAAAAGGCTAAGCTTGTGAGCCAATATATTTATTTCATTTCATTTGCGATTTTCATGAATAGTTAATGTTGCGTTATGCTAATGAGCTTGAGGCTATGATTATGCTCCCGGATACGGGATTGCTCGACGCTGAGGTTAAAGTCCCTGGCCACTAGGAGCGCCACCTCTGGATGAGCATTTTCCTATTTGCTTATGTCCCTATACAGCTTGTTGAGTGCGGTCTTAGTGCCAGCATCGGCTTGTGGTGGTACATAGACAACTACGAAAAATATAGATGAAAAATGTTGGTAAATAGTGTGGTCTACAGCTTATCATGAGATACTCTACCTCAGGTGTGCGAAACCTCAAAACTTCCTTAATATTTGTTTTTTTTGTGCACCAGCTGTTATTGACAAATAGACACAGACCACCACCCCTTGTCTTACCAGACGTAGCTATTCTGTCTAGCCGATGCACGGAAGCCTGCCAGCTTTATATTATCCATCCTTCTGTTCACCTGATTTAGAATTCCTCACAATCAAATGTAGACTGCATTATCTACCAAGAGAATTCTCTTCGAGATAGCCGTATATATCACCCACCAAGCAGACACATCGATGGCTCTGAAGAACTTTATTTAACTCTTTGCAAACTGGAAACCATTTATCCGGAGGCTGCATTCATTGTAGCTGGGGGATTTTAACAAGGTTAATCTGAAAACAAGCCTAAATTTTATCAGCATATCGATTGCGCAACCAGGGGTGGAAAAACCTTGGATCATTGTTACTCTAACTTCCGCGACGCATATAAGGCCCTGCCACCCCCCCTTTCGGAAAAGCTGACCACGACTCCATTTTGCTGATCCCTGCCTACAGACAGAAACTGAAACAAGAAGCTCCCACGCTGAGGTCTGTCCAACGCTGGTCCGACCAAGCTGACTCCACACTCCAAGACTGCTTCCATCACGTGGACTGGGACATGTTTCGTATTGCGTCAGATAACAACATTGACGAATACGCTGATTCGGTGTGCAGGTTCATTAGAACGTGCGTTGAAGATGTCGTTCCCATAGCAAAGATTAAAACATTCCCTAACCAGAAACTGTGGATTGATGGCAGCATTCGCGTGAAACTGAAAGCGCGAACCACTGCTTTTAATCAGGGCAAGGTGACCGGAAACATGACCGAATACAAACAGTGCAGCTATTCCCTCCGCAAGGCTATCAAACAAGCTAAGCATCAGTACAGAGACAAAGTAGAATCTCAATTCAACGGCTCAGACACAAGAGGCATGTGGCAGGGTCTACAGTCAATCACGGACTACAGGAAGAAATCCAGCCCAGTCAAGGACCAGGATGTCTTGCTCCCAGGCAGACTAAATAACTTTTTTGCCCGCTTTGAGGACAATACAGTGCCACTGACACGGCCTGCAACGGAAACATGCGGTCTCCCTTCACTGCAGCCGAGGTGAGTAAAACATTTAAACGTGTTAACCCTCGCAAGGCTGCAGGCCCAGACGGCATCCCCAGCCGCGTCCTCAGAGCATGCGCAGACCAGCTGGCTCGTGTGTTTACGGACATATTCAATCAATCCCTATACCAGTCTGTTGTTCCCACATGCTTCAAGAGGGCCACCATTGTTCCTGTTCCCAAGAAAGCTAAGGTAACTGAGCTAAACGACTACCGCCCCGTAGCACTCACTTCCGTCATCATGAAGTGCTTTGAGAGACTAGTCAAGGACCATATCACCTCCACCCTACCTGACACCCTAGACCCACTCCAATTTGCTTACCGCCCAAATAGGTCCACAGACGATGCAATCTCAACCACACTGCACACTGCCCTAACCCATCTGGACAAGAGGAATTCCTATGTGAGAATGCTGTTCATCGACTACAGCTCGGCATTCAACACCATAGTACCCTCCAAGCTCATCATCAAGCTCGAGACCCTGGGTCTTGACCCCGCCCTGTGCAACTGGGTACTGGACTACCTGACGGGCCGCCCCAGGTGGTGAGGGTAGGTAACAACATCTCCTCCCCGCTGATCCTCAACACTGGGGCCCCACAAGGGTGCGTTCTGAGCCCCTCTCCTGTACTCCTGTTCACCCACGACTACGTGGCCACGCACGCCTCCAACTCAATCATCAAGTTTGCGGACGACACAACAGTGGTAGGCTTGATTACCAACAACGACGAGACGGCCTACAGGGAGGAGGTGAGGGCCCTCGGAGTGTGGTGTCAGGAAAATAACCTCACACTCAACGTCAACAAAACTAAGGAGATGATTGTGGACTTCCGGAAACAGCAGAGGGAACACCCCCTATCCACATCGATGGAACAGTAGTGGAGAGGGTAGCAAGTTTTAAGTTCCTCGGCATACACATCACAGACAAACTGAATTGGTCCACTCACACAGACAGCATCGTGAAGAAGGCGCAGCAGCGCCTCTTCAACCTCAGGAGGCTGAAGATTGTTTGGCTTGTCACCAAAAGCACTCACAAACATCTACAGATGCACACCGAGAGCATCCTGGCGGGCTGTATCACCGCCTGGTACGGCAACTGCTCCGCCCTCAACCGTAAGGCTCTCCAGAGGGTAGTGAGGTCTGCACAACGCATCACCGGGGGCAAACTACCTGCCCTCTAGGACACCTACACCACCCGATGTTACAGGAAGGCCATAAAGATCATCAAGGACATCAACCACCCGAGCCACTCCCTGTTCACCCCGCTATCATCCAGAAGGCGAGATCAGTACAGGTGCATCAAAGCTGGGACCGAGAGACTGAAAAACAGCTTCTATCTCAAGGCCATCAGACTGTTAAACAGCCACCACTAACATTGAGTGGCTGCTGCCAACACATTGACTCAACTCCAGCCACTTTAATAATGGGAATTGATGGGAAATGATGTAAATATATCACTAGCCACTTTAAACAATGCTACCTTATATAATGTTACTTACCCTACATTATTCATCTCATATGCATACGTATATACTGTACTCTATATCATCGACTGCATCCTTATGTAATACATGTATCACTAGCCACTTTAACTATGCCACTTTGTTTACATACTCATCTCATATGTATATACTGTACTCATACCATCTACTGTATCTTGCCTATGCTGCTCTGTACCATCACTCATTCATATATCCTGATGTACATATTCTTTATCCCCTTACACTGTGTATAAGACAGTAGTTTAGGAATTGTTAGTTAGATTACTTGTTGGTTATTACTGCACTGTCGGAACTAGAAGCACAAGCATTTCGGCTACACTCGCATTAACATCTGCTAACCATGTGTATGTGACAAATAAAATTTGATTTGATTTGATTTTCCTCGTTCAGCCACGACTAGGTGAAACATACGATATTACTGTTTTGAATGTCCCGTTGGTAGGATAGTCTTGATCGGAGCTCATCCCGTTTCTTATCCAATGACGTTGGCTAATAGTATGGAAGGTAGAGGCGGGTTACTCGCTCGCCCTCGGATTCTTACAAGGTACCCTGACCTACGACCCCGATATCTCAGTCTCTTCTTCATGAGAACTAATGGGGATTTGTTCCTTGTCCGGTATCTGAAGTGAATCCTTTGCATCCGACGCGTTAAAGAAATCCTATACTATTACAACGGTTTGTGTGAGTGAGAGAGGGAGGGAGAGAGAATGAAAGAGGGTACACGATTTACCTTAATGAACTCGTCTTTCATGGCTGCTGCTCTCTCCAGCTCTGTCTATTACAACGGTTTGTGTGAGTGAGAGAGGGAGGGAGGGAGAGAGAGAGAATGAAAGAGAGTACACGATTTACCTTAATGAATTCGTCTTTCATGGCTGCTGCTCTCTCCAGCTCTGTCTGGATCACCTGCATGAACTGAGCTGTCCTGTCCTCAGCACGTACGTTAGAGAAACCTGCCTGCTGGAGGAACTGCAGACAGAGAGTCACAGTACATGGAGTTACATGTAATTCTAAGGTACTATATCGTATGTGGTGAACGTCAGGTCAGGGTGATATTGTCAGGGTATTAGCAGGTTTATGATTGGGCCTACCTTGCCGTACTGTGGTGGGGTGTAGAGAATGTAACCTCTCTGTTTGACGTACTCCTGGAACTGAGGAGTCCAGGGCTTCTCTCCACAGCAGTAGTCAGTGATCAGAACCTGGCCACCGGGCTTCAGCCACGACTGAAGATGAAGATACACGGCGTTTTGGATTGGTAAAAACAGACAGAAAAATATAATACAGTCTGGAATTGATGTTAAGGTGTGTGTGGTTGTGTGGTTGTGTGTATGTATGTGTGTGTGTGTGTGTGTGTGTGTGTGTGTGTGTGTGTGTGTGGTTGTGTGGTTTTGTGTGTGTGTGTGTGTGTGGTTGTGTGGTTTTGTGTGTGTGTGTATGTGTGTGTGGTTGTGTGGTTGTGTGGGTGTGTGTGGTTGTGCGGTTGTGTGTGTGTGTGTGGTTGTGCGGTTGTGTGTGTGTGGTTGTGTGGTTGTGTGTGTGTGTGTGGTTGTGTGTGTGTGTGTGTGGTTGTGTGGTTGTGTGGTTGTGTGTGTGTGTGTGTGTGTGTGGTGGTGCGGGTGTGTGTGTGTGCACAACCACACACACACTCACATGGAAGCGTTTTTAACAGTGCCAGTTTGTCGTCGATGTGCAGGATGGTGTCTCGACTGTAGACCACATCAAACGACCCTTCTGGGAACTCTCTCTTCGTGGCGTCGGCCACCTCGAAATGGACCTGCAGGAATAGGCAGGCAAAACCTGTTACTAAAACACCTTGAACTATAAGACTGCTAATGCATTTCAATATATTTCAATTAACTTGACCATAGAAAAAGACATGTTTCTCATTGTTGACCCAGTAACTCTATAACCTAGTATGTTTCTCATTGTAAACCCAGTAACTCTATAACCTAGTATGTTTCTCATTGTTCACCTATCAACTCTAACCTAGTATGTTTCTCATTGTTGACCTATCAACTCTAACCTAGTATGTTTCTCATTGTTGACCTATCAACTCTAACCTAGTATGTTTCTCATTGTAAACCCAGTAACTCTATAACCTAGTATGTTTCTCATTGTTGACCTATCAACTCTAACCTAGTATGTTTCTCATTGTTGACCTATCAACTCTAACCTAGTGTGTATCTCATTGTAAACCCAGTAACTCTATAACCTAGTATGTTTCTCATTGTAAACCCAGTAACTCAATAACCTAGAATGTTTCTCATTGTAAACCCAGTAACTCTATAACCTAGTATGTTTCTCATTGTAAACCCAGTAACTCTTTTACCTTAGGTTCAAGTTCCAGATGAGAGCAACATGACCTCATGCAAATGACGACCAATCAGACTCACCGATGGAAGCTTCTCCTCCCTGGCCCTCTCCATGGCGATATCCACCATGTTGGCTGACAGGTCCAGGCCCAGCACCTCCACGCCGAAGGCCTGCAGAACATCATCATTGTCATCGTCATCATCATCATTGGGATATATGACCTAACCCGATCCTATTGTTTCTAATGTGAATGTGTTTATAGTGGACTGGACCATTTCTCCTAGATACTAAATGTCACGTTTCTCATGTGAATGTGTTTATAGTGGACTGGACCATTTCTCCTAGATACTAAATGTCACGTTTCTCATGTGAATGTGTTTATAGTGGACTGGACCATTTCTCCTAGATACTAAATGTCACGTTTCTAATGTGAATGTGTTTATAGTGGAGTGGACCATTTCTCCTATATACTAAATGTCACGTTTCTAATGTGAATGTGTTTATAGTGGACTGGACCATTTCTCCTAGATACTAAATGACACGTTTCTAATGTGAATGTGTTTATAGTGGACTGGACCATTTCTCCTAGATACTAAATGTCACGTTTCTCACGTGAATGTGTTTATAGTGGACTGGACCATTTCTCCTAGATACTAAATGTCACGTTTCTCACGTGAATGTGTTTATAGTGGACTGGACCATTTCTCCTAGATACTAAATGTCACGTTTCTCATGTGAATGTGTTTATAGTGGACTGGACCATTTCTCCTATATACTAAATGTCACGTTTCTCATGTGAATGTGTTTATAGTGGACTGGACCATTTCTCCTATATACTAAATGTCACGTTTCTCATGTGAATGTGTTTATAGTGGACTGGACCATTTCTCCTAGATACTAAATGTCACTGGGGGCTGACCTTTGCCATGTAGAAGTTTCCACCACCAATGCCACACCCCACATCCAGCACCTTCATCCCCGGCTTCAAGTTCAGCAGGTCAACAAACTCCTTTTTTAACCACAAAGATAAAAAAAACAAAAAACAGAAAGTGTCAAATCCATCCCAATAATAACTACACCAACTACACCTACCAATAATAACTAACTAAAGAGCACAGTACCGTGGCAGTCTGTGTAAACCCAGTCTAAACAGTAACTACACAACCTCTCCTGTGTGTTGTCCTTTCATGTTTCAGCAGTCTGTGTAACCCCAGTCTAAACAGTAACTACACAACCTCTCCAGGGTGTTGTCCTTTCATGGTTCAGTGATTTTTATTCAACTTTGTCGTGGTTCACATATCCATCTGTCCATAGGAAAAACACAAACCTTTCTACTCTGGGTCTTGATGTCCCAAACCTGTGTGTGTGTGTGTGTGTGTGTGTGTGCATGCGTGAGTGTGTGCATGCCCGTGTGAGTGTGTGCAGGACTCCCTACCATGGTAGTGCTGTGTCCCCCAGTGCTGACGTATCCTGCCCCAAACATCTTCTCGTATCGCAGGATGCCTTTGCGTGTGTACTGCTGGTTGTCCAGGAACTGCTGGAAGGTTCTGAAGCCCTCTTGACAGGCGGTGTCCCGACCCACCTTCTCCAACAGCCAACACACCTGGTTCTGGTTGTTCTTCATCTGAAGAGGGGAAGATGAGGAGAGTGATATCACTCACACACACACGCACACACACAGAGAGAGAGACAGCAGGCTACAGCAAACAGCCTGACATTACATTAGTTGAGACACAACACAATCAGTAGCTTTAGAGCACCCTACCTTGATGTATGTCTGCACGATTTTATTGAGCACGATGTCAAATCCAAACAACTGCTTCTCCGCCCCCTCTGACTCCTCCCCCGCAGTGTTGTTGTCACCAGGTGACTGTAGTGGGCCGACGATCTGTAGTGGGTGGGGTTAAAGGTCCTCTTATAGTCACCTAGAGAGAGAGAGAGAGAGAGAGAGAGAGACCTGGACTTGAACAGCCTCTATAACCAGGTCCACCTCTACAAGGCAGCAGTGCCCACCTTTGCCCGGACTCTAAAGGACATCGCTCTCAAATGTATCCCCAACACTTCACACACGAGCAACAGATCAATAGACACCCTCCCAGACCCGCAGGACCCCCCCGGACCTACACATAGAGGACCCACGCCAAGAGGAATTACATCCAGACAACAGTACACCCAGACACACCCCCACCCAAACCGATCAACACCCCCCCCCCCCATGTCAACCATGCCCACACCCCATTTAGGCCCCCTCAGATCAGACCTATGCCACTCCTGCCCACCCCATGCACCCCACCCCCGCAAAGAGGGCCTCAACATTGAAGCCACACATACTCAGGGACTCAGGGGGTATGCTAATTTGGTATAGAGCAGACCTAACTCACTCCATTAAATTAATCAAAACAGGAACATTCTACATTTGGCTAGAAATTCAAAAGGAAATGATCCTAACAGAGAAAAATGTCCTCCTGTGTGCTACCTATATCCCTCCACTAGAATCCCCAATGCCAGAACCGGACAAGAACTTGACACCCTCAGCACACAGGGGGACAAACACCTGCCTGGAGGTGACAGCATTCCCTCCCACATATGCCCCCCTAGGCACAACTATGACAACATAACAAACAAAAACGGGTCACAACTCCTGCAGCTCTGTCGCACGCTGGGTATGTACATAGTCAATGGTAGGCTTTGAGGGGACTCCTATGGTAGGTACACCTATAGCTCATCTCTTGGCAGTAGAACTGTAGACTACTTTATCACTGACTTCAACCCAGAGTCTCTCAGAGCGTTCACAGTCAGCCCACTGAAACCCCTATCAGACCACAGCAAAATCACAGTCTACTTAAACAGAGCAATACTCAATCATGAGGCATCAAAGCCAAAGGAACTGAGTAACATTAAGAAATGCTATAGATGGAAGGAATGCAGTTTGGAAACCTACCAAAAAACAATTAGGCAACAACAAATTCAATCCCTTTTAGACAATTTCCTGGGTAAAACGTTCCACTGTAATAGTGAAGGTGTAAACTTGGCAGTAGAAAATCTCAACAGTATATTTGACCTCTCAGCTTCCCTATCAAATCTAAAAATCTCAAATAGAAAACCGAAGAAAATTAACAACAATGACAAATGGTTTGATGAAGAATGCAAAAATCTAAGAAAGAAATTGAGAAACCTGTCCAACCAAAAACATAGAGACCCGGAAAACCTGAGTCTACGCCTTCACTATGGTGAATCACTAAAACAATACAGAAATACACTACGGAAAAAGAAGGAACAGCATGTCAGAAATCAGCTCAATGCAATTGAAGAATCCATAGACTCTAACCACTTCTGGGAAAATTTGAAAACACTAAACAAACAACAACACGAAGAATTATCTATCCAAAATGGAGATGTATGGGTAAACCACTTCTCCAATCTTTTTGGCTCTATAACAAAGAATAAAGAGCAAAAACATATACATGATCAAATACAGATCTTAGAATCAACTATTAAAGACTACCAGAACCCATTGGATTCTCCAATTACATTGAATGAGTTACAGGATAAAATAAAAACCCTCCAACCCAAAAAGGCCTGTGGTGTTGATGGTATCCTCAATGAAATGATCAAATATACAGACAACAAATTCCAATTGGCTATACTAAAACTCTTTAACATCATCCTTAGCTCTGGCATCTTCCCCAATATTTGGAACCAAGGACTGATCACCCCAATCCACAAAAGTGGAGACAAATTTGACCCCAATAACTACCGTGGAATATGTGTTAGCCTCTTGAAACTCTAGGGCGCTATATCATTTTTGGATAAAAAGACGTTCCCGTTTAAGCGCAATATTTTGTCACAAAAAGATGCTCGACTATGCATATAATTGGTAGCTTTGGAAAGAAGACACTCTGACGTTTCCAGAACTGCAAAGATATTTTCTGTGCGTGCCCTAGAAAGTGAGCTACAGGCAAAACCAAGATGAAACGGCATCCAGGAAATGAGCAGGATTTTGAGGCTCCGTTTCCATTGTCTCCTTATATGGCTGTGAATGCGAGAGGAATGAGTCTGCCCTTTCTGTCGTTTCCCAAGGTGTCTGCAGCATTGTGACGTATTTGTAGGCATATCATTGGAAGATTGACCATAAGAGACCACATTTACCAGGTGTCCGCCCGGTGTCCTGCGCGAAATTGGTGCGCAAACCTCAGCTGCAAGTATTTTTCCATGGAATTCAGAGAAGAAAGCAGGCTTTCACGAACGATATCAATGAAGAGATATGTGAAAAAACACCTTGAGGATTGATTCCAAAACAACGTTTGCCATGTTTCGGTCGATATTATGGAGTTAATTCGGAAAAAGTTTGAAGTTGTTGGTGACTGAATTTTCGGTTCGTTTCGGTAGCCAAATGTGATGTACAAAACGGAGCGATTTCTCCTACACAAAGATGCTTTCAGGAAAAACTGAACATTTGCTATGTAACTGAGAGTCTCCTCATTGAAAACATCCGAAGCTCTTCAAAGGTAAATGATTTTATTTATTTGGTTATCTGTTTTTTGTGAAAATGTTGCGTGCTAAATGCTACTCAAAATGCTAAGCTAGCTTAGCATACTCTTACACAAATTAGTGAATAGCGATGGTTCAAAAGCATATTTTGAAAATCTGAGATGACAGTGTTGTTAAGAAAAGGCTAAGCTTTAGAGCAGGCGCATTATTTTCATTTTATTTGCGATTTTCAGAAATCGTTAACGTTACATTATGCTAATGAGCTTGAGGCTATAACTGTATACAGGTTTTTTTCATAGCCAAACGTGAACAAACGGAGCGATTTGTCCTACACAAATAATATTTTTTTTTGAAAAACTGAACATTTGCTATCTAACTGAGAGTCTCCTCATTGAAAACATCTGAAGTTCTTCAAAGGTAAATGATTTTATTTGAATTATTTTCTTGTTTTTGTGAAAATGTTGCTGGCTGAATTCTAGGCTTATAGCTATGTTAGCAATCAATACTCTTACAAAATGCTTGTTTAGCTATGGTTGAAAAGCATATTTTGAAAATCTGAGATGACAGTGTTGTTAACAAAAGTCTAAGCTTGAGAGCAAATATATTTATTTCATTTCATTTGCGATTTTCATGAATAGTTAACGTTGCGTTATGCTAATGAGCTTGAGGCTATAAATAGAATCCCGGATCCGGGATTACAGCGACGCAACAGGTTAACAGTAACCTTGGGAAAATCCTCTGCATTATCATTAACAGCAGACTCGTACATTTCCTCAATGAAAACAATGTACTGAGCAAATGTCAAATTGGCTTTTTACCAAATTACCATACAACAGACCCTGCACACCCCAATTGACAACCAAACAAACCAAAACAAAGGCAAAAGTCTTCTCATGCTTTGTTGATTTCAAAAAAAGCCTTCGACTCAATTTGCCATGAGGGTCTGCTATACAAACTGATGGAAAGTGGTGTTGGGGGTAAAACATCCGACATTATAAAATCCATGTACACAAACAACAAGTGTGCGGTTAAAATTGGCAAAAACACACACAGGGATGCAGCTTAAGCCCCACCCTCTTCAACATATATATCAACGAATTGGCGCGGGCACTAGAAAAGTCTGCAGCACCCGGCCTCACCCTACTAGAATCTGAAGTCAAATGTCTGTTGTTTGCTGATGATCTGGGTGCTTCTGTCACCAACCAAGGAGGGCCTACAGCAGCACCTAGATCTTATGCACAGATTCTGTCAGACCTGGGCCCTGATAGTAAATCTCAGTAAGACCAAAATAATGGTGTTCCAAAAAGGTCCAGTCACCAGGACCACAAATACAAATTCCATCTAGACACTGTTGCCCTAGAGCACACACAAAACTATACATACCTTGGCCTAAACATCAGCGCCACAGGTAACTTCCACAAAGCTGTGAACGATCCGGGAGAGACAAGGCAAGAAGGGCATTCTATGCCATTAAAAAAAGGAACATCAATTTCAACATACCAATTAGGAAGTGGCTAAAAATACTTGAATCAGTCATAGAGCCCATTGCCCTTTATGGTTGTGAGGTCTGGGGTCCGCTCACCAACCAAGACACAAAATGGGACAAACACCAAATTGAGACTCTGCACGCAGAATTCTGCGAAAAATATCCTCCGTGTACAATGTAGAACACCAAATAATGCATGCAGAGCAGAATTAGGCCGATACCCACTAATTATCAAAATCCAGAAAAGAGCCGTTAAATTCTATAACCACCTAAAAGGAAGCGATTCCCAAACTTTCCATAACAAAGCCATCACCTACAGAGAGATGAACCTGGAGAAGAGTCCCTAAGCAAGCTGGTCCTGGGGCTCTGTTCACAAACACAAACACACCCTACAGAGGCCCAGGACAACAGCACAATTAGACCCAACCAAATCATGAGAAAACAAAAGATAATTACTTGACACATTGGAAAGAATTAACAAAAAACAGAGCAAACTAGAATGCTATTTGGCCCTACACAGAGAGTACACAGCGGCGGAATACCTGACCACTGTGACTGACCCAAAATTAAGAAAGCTTTGACTATGTACAGACTCAGTGAGCATAGCCTTGCTATTGAGAAAGGCCGCCGTAGGCAGACATAGCTCTCAGGAGAAGACAGGCTATGTGCTCACTGCCCACAAAATGAGGTGGAAACTGAGCTGCACTTCCTAACCTCCTGCCCAATGTATGACCATATTAGAGAGACATATTTCCCTGAGATTACACAGATCCACAAAGAATTCGAAAACAAATCCAATTTTGATAAACTCCCATATATACTGGGTGAAATTCCACAGTGTGCCATCACAGCAGCAAGATTTGTGACCTGTTGCCACGAGAAAGGGCAACCAGTGAAGAACAAACACCATTGTAAATACAACCCATATTTATGCTTATTTATTTTATCTTGTGTCCTTTAACCATTTGTACATTGTTAAAACACTGTATATATATAATATGACATTTGTAATGTCTTTATTGTTTTGAAACTTCTGTATGTGTAATGTTTACTGTTAATTTTTATTGTTTTTCACTTTATATATTCACTTTATATATTATCTACCTCACTTGCTTTGGCAATGTTAACACATGTTTCCCATGCCAATAAAGCCCTTGAATTGAATTGAGACAGAGATAAAGGAAATGGACCCACTGGTTGCCCTCTTGGTTACAGAGGCTGGTTGTCCCATCCACCAAAACTACCAGGTGTGAAGGGGGTACATGCTTATTTGGTATAGAGCAGACATAACCCACTTTATTAAATAAGTCAAAACTGGAACATTTTACATCTGGCTAGAAATGAATAAGGAAATTATATCAACAGAAAACATGTCCTCATGTGCGCTACCTATATCCCCTAATAGAATCCCCATACTTTAATGAAGACAGCTTCTCCATCCTAGAGAAGGCCCAGGGACATGTACTAGGTCTGTGGAGACCTAAATGACAGAACCTGACAGCCTCCAGCACACAGGGGACAAACACATACCTAGAGGTGACAGCATTCCCTCCCCCATATTCCCCTCCAGACAAAATACAACAACATAACCAACAAAAACAGGTCACAACTCCTGCAGCTATGTTAGACGCTGGTTATGTATATAGCCAATGGTAGGTGTCGCAGGGGACTCCTATGGTATTCCTGGACAAAATGTTTCACTGTAATAGTGAAGGTGTAAACTTGACAGTAGAAAACCTAAACACTATATCTGACCTCTCAGCTTCCCCTATCAAATAAAAAATGTCAAGAAGACAACCTAAGAAAATGAACAACAATGACAAATGGTTTGATGAAGAATGCAAAAAAACATAAGAAAGAAATTGAGAAACCTGAACAACCAAAAACATAGAGACCCGAAAGCCTTCACTATGGTGAATCACTAAAACAAAATAAACTAAAACAATACAGAAATACACTACAGAGAAAAAAAGAAGGAACAGCACAACAGAAATCAGCTCAATGTCATTGAAGAATCCATAGACAACCACTTCTGGGAAAATTGGAAAACTCTAAACAAACAACAACACAGAAGTTATCGTCCAAAACAGAGGATGTATGGGTAAACTACTTCTCCAATCATTTTGTCTCTATAACAAAGAACAAACAACAAACAATAAACACATTTACATGATCAAATACAAATCTTAGAATCAACTATTAAAGACTACCAGAACCCACTGGAATCTCCAATTACATTGAATGAACTACAGGACAATATACAAACCCAACAACCCAAAAAGGCCTGTGGGGTTGATGGTATCCTCAATGAAACGATAAAATATACAGACCACAAATTCCAATTGGCTATACTTAAACTCTTTAACATCATCCTCAGCTCTGGCATATTTCCCAATACTTGGAACCAAAGGACTGATCAGCCCAATGACAACATACCAATTAGGATCTGTCTAAATATACTTGAATCAGTTATAGGACCCATTGCATCAGTTACAGAACCCAGTGCAAAATTATTCAGCCCCTTTACTTTCAGTGCAGCAAACTCTCTCCAGAAGTTCAGTGAGGATCTCTGAATGATCCAATGTTGACCTAAATAACTAATGATGATAAATACAATCCACCTGTGTGTAATCAAGTCTCCAGTATAAATTCACCTGCACTGTGATAGTCTCAGAGGTCCGTTAAAAGCGCAGAGAGCATCATGAAGAACAAGGAACACACCAGGCAGGTCCGAGATACTGTTGTGAAGAAGTTTAAAGCCGGATTTGGATACAAAAAGATTTCCCAAGCTTTAAACATCCCAAGGAGCACTGTGCAAGCTATAATATTGAAATGGAAGGAGTATCAGACTACTGCAAATCTACCAAGACCTGGCCGTCCCTCTAAACTTTCAGCTCATACAAGGAGAAGACTGATCAGAGATGCAGCCAAGAGGCCCATGATCACTCTGGATGAACTGCAGAGATCTACAGCTGAGGTGGGAGACTCTGTCCATAGGACAACAATCAGTCGTATATTGCACAGATCTGGCCTTTATAGAAGAGTGGCAAGAAGAAAGCCATTTCTTAAAGATATCCATAAAAAGTGTTGTTTAAAGTTTGCCACAAGCCACCTGGGAGACACACCAAACATGTGGAAGAAGGTGCTCTGGTCAGATGAAACCAAAATTGAACATTTTGGCAACAATGCAAAACGTTATGTTTGGCGTAAAAGCAACACAGCTCATCACCCTGAACACACCATCCCGACTGTCAAACATGGTGGTGGCAGCATCATGGTTTGGGCCTGCTTTTCTTCTGCAGGGACAGGGAAGATGGTTAAAATTGATGGGAAGATGGATGGAGCCAAATACAGGACCATTCTGGAAGAAAACCTGATGGAGTCTGCAAAAGACCTGAGACTGGGACGGAGATTTGTCTTCCAACAAGACAATGATCCAAAACATAAAGCAAAATCTACAATGGAATGGTTCAAAAATAAACATATCCAGGTGTTAGAATGGCCAAGTCAAAGTCCAGACCTGAATCCAATCGAGAATCTGTGGAAAGAACTGAAAACTGCTGTTCACAAATGCTCTCCATCCAACCTCACTGAGCTCGAGCTGTTTTGCAAGGAGGAATGGGGAAAAAATTTCAGTCTCTCGATGTGCAAAACTGATAGAGACATACCCCAAGCGACTTACAGCTGTAATCGCAGCAAAAGGTGGCGCTACAAAGTATTAACTTAAGGGGGCTGAATAATTTTGCACGCCCAATTTTTCAGTTTTTGATTTGTTAAAAAAGTTTGAAATATCCAATAAATGTCGTTCCACTTCATGATTGTGTCCCACTTGTTGTTGATTTTTCACAAAAAAGTACAGTTTTATATCTTTATGTTTGAAGCCTGAAATGTGGCAAAAGGTCGCAAAGTTCAAGGGGGCCGAATACTTTCGCAAGGCACTGTATATACTGTATCAACAAATTGGCAAGGGCACTAGAATAGTCTGCAGCACCTGGCCTCACCCTACTAGAATCTGAAGTCAAATGTCTACTGTTTGCTGATGATCTGGTGCTTCTGTTCCCAACCAAGGAGGGCCTAGATATTCTCCACAGATTCTGCCAGACCTGGGCTCTGACAATAAATCTCAGTAAGACAAAAATAATGGTGTTCCAAATAAGGTCCAGTTGCCAGAACCACGAATACAAATTCCATCTAGACACCGTTGCCCCAGAGCACACAAAAAACTATACATACCTTGGCCTAAACATCAGGTAACTTCCACAAAGCTGTGAACGATCTGAGAGAAGAAGAAAGAGCCTTCTGTGCCATCAAAAGGGACATAAAATTCGACATACCTAATAGGATCTGTCTAAATATACTTGAATCAGTTATAGGACCCATTGCAACAGTTACACAGTCAACCCTTACCCACTCTGTCATTATACCCAGCTAACAGAACATCTGAGTCCACCTCTACCCACTCTGTCATTATACCCAGCTAACAGAACATCTGAGTCCACCTCTACCCACTCTGTCATTATACCCAGCTAACAGAACATCTGAGTCCACCTCTACCCACTCTGTCATTATACCCAGCTAACAGAACATCTGAGTCCACCTCTACCCACTCTGTCATTATACCCAGCTAACAGAACATCTGAGTCCACCTCTACCCACTCTGTCATTATACCCAGCTAACAGAACATCTGAGTCCACCTCTACCCACTCTGTCATTATACCCAGCTAACAGAACATCTGAGTCCACCTCTACCCACTCTGTCATTATACCCAGCTAACAGAACATCTGAGTCCACCTCTACCCACTCTGACATTATACCCAGCTAACAGAACATCTGAGTCCACCTCTACCCACTCTGTCATTATACCCAGCTAACAGAACATCTGGAGTCCCACCTCTACCCACTCTGTCATTATACCCAGCTAACAGAACATCTGAGTCCACCCTCTACCCACTCTGTCATTATACCCGATAATAGTCTGATGGGGAATCGACCAATTCCAAGTATCAACCCCCATGGCTATATATTGTCAATTCTCACATGCCCTGTATGAGGCTGTAGTGAGAGCCAGGCTTGAGGAGAGGATACTTGTACCTATTCAGATGTGATCCATCCCGGAGAAATACATTTGGTCGATGTAGAAAAGCTGTAAAATTGTCCACATGTTGTATGTTTATTGAACAACAATAACCTTTAAGCCAGACGTGTAGCTGGCGTGTACGACTGAAGTGATTATCAGCAGAGCGTGGAGACGGGAGTGGACCTGAAACAATGCATTGTTACCTAATTTAAGTAGAGTATGAATCAGGGATTTAAAGTCATTTTTAAGTTACTCAGTTTCCTGTAGTTTAATATCATTTTACATGGACAGTGATACCTGAAGCAGTCGGTTGTTCACTAATGAGTAGCGGGATCATACAGTCAATGTCCTGGATCTGGGCACCTGGGTAACAGAAGGTCTCTGCTTTCCTATTAACATTTTGGATCATAGATGAGCCCACAATAAGGACTGCTTGGTCAATTTTTTAAGTTGTGTCTCTCTTGAGTTATCTTCCTCCTAGAAAGTGGTTTGGGGCTAATTGTAGAGCTGTTTCGTTTTAAATTGTTTAAATGGCAGGGGTATCACTTGCTTCCGGGCAAAGTTGTTTGTTCTTTTGGGGCCAGAGCCAGAAATCTCAGACTCTTCCGATACCCTGTATCTGTTTCCCAAATCCAAGGCATCACTTTGCCTTGGCGTTTTCCTGCCAAGGTTGTTTTGTTTCCGTACAGTAATCCATGGCTCCTGAGGTGGAGCAGAGGGAGTGGAACAGACCGGGTGCTTGAGTGTAGCTCCCCGGTAATGACCAGGGCTCTTCTAGCGGGATCAAAGCACGTCTCACAGCTGCAGACTCTTCCGAGGCCGCGGTGACAAGCCATGGGCAAGTGGCTTCGTTCTCCACGTTTTTGGCAGACTCAAGAAAAGAGTCGATCAGCTGTTCATCTCCTTTAATCTGATGAAGAATAGACACTCTACCCTCCAGTTCAGCGATTTTCTGGGTCAGTTGTTGACAATTGACACATCCAGGGGTGAGTTTGGTCTTTATTCTGAGGCATTAGCTATACGCTAACTAGCTTTGTTGTGGTGGTAGGCCCAAATTGAGCTAATACGCTAATCAGCATTACAGGCGCTTCCGCCGAATCCAAGACGATTTTCATTGCAAATAGTCTGTTTGTAACGCCACTCACTACTTATATAGTCTGTTCGTAATCATAAAAGTGACCATGTAGGAAACTACCACGATTCCAATACGATTTTCTTTGCAATTTTCTATGAATGTGTGTGATGTGAATGACTTTCGCTTCCCCTCTAGGCCTGAGTGCACACACTCTCTAGTAGGCTTAATTTACAGACAGATAGTCTGACGTGAATGTATGTAACTCATGAAGGTGAAAGTGGACTGAATAGGGATTTGTTTAGTAAGGTATTAAATTATGAGAGGACGACAGCGTGAGAGGAGTATCTGGGTAGATACACTGCTCAAAAAAAATAAAGGGAACACTTAAACAACACAATGTAACTCCAAGTCAATCACACTTCTGTGAAATCAAACTGTCCACTTAGGAAGCAACACTGATTGACAATACATTTCACATGCTGTTGTGCAAATGGAATAGACAACAGGTGGAAATTATATGCAATTAGCAAGACACCCCCAATAAATGAGTGGTTCTACAGGTGGTGACCACAGACCACTTCTCAGTTCCTATGCTTCCTGGCTGATGTTTTGGTCACTTTTGAATGCTGGCGGTGCTTTCACTCTAGTGGTAGCATGAGACGGAGTCTACAACCCACACAAGTGGCTCAGGTTATGCAGCTCATCCAGGATGGCACATCAATGCGAGCTGTGGCAAGAAGGTTTGCTGTGTCTGTCAGCGTAGTGTCCAGAGCATGGAGCCAGTACCAGGAGACAGGCCAGTACATCAGGAGAAGTAGAGGAGGCCGTAGGAGGGCAACAACCCAGCAGGAGGACCGCTACCTCCGCCTTGTGCAAGGAGGAGCAGGAGGAGCACTGCCAGAACCCTGCAAAATGACCTCCAGCAGGCCACAAATGTGCATGTGTCTGCTCAAACCTCATACAGGCACGTGGAGGCCACACACTACTGAGCCTCATTTTGACTTGTTTTAAGGACATTACATCAAAGTTGGATCAGTCTGTAGTGTGGTTTTCCACTTTAATTTTGAGTGTGACTCCAAATCCAGATCTCCATGGGTTGATAAATTTGATTTCCATTGATAATTTTTGTGTGTGTTGTCAGCACATTCAACTATGTAAAGGAAAAAGTATTTAATAAGAATATTTCATTCATTCAGATCTAGGATGTGTTATTTTAGTGTTCCCCTTATTTTTTTGAGCAGTGTATATCACCATGTTGCTTCCACCTATCAACCTCTCATCTCTACAGAAGGGTCTAGGGATTCATTAGACAATAACCTCTTAGCTCTACAGGAGGGTCTAGGGATTCATCAGACAGTAACCTCTCAGCTCTACAGGAGGGTCTAGGGATTCATCAGACAGTAACCTCTCAGCTCTACAGGAGGGTCTAGGGATTCATCAGACAGTAACCTCTCAGCTCTACAGGAGGGTCTAGGGATTCATCAGACAGTAACCTCTCAGCTCTACAGGAGGGTCTAGGGATTCATCAGACAGTAACCTCTCAGCTCTACAGGAGGGTCTAGGGATTCATCAGACAGTAACCTCTCAGCTCTACAGGAGGGTCTAGGGATTCATCAGACAGTAACCTCTCAGCTCTACAGGAGGGTCTAGGGATTCATCAGACAGTAACCTCTCAGCTCTACAGGAGGGTCTAGGGATTCATTAGACAGCAACCTCTCAGCTCTACAGGAGGGTCTAGGGATTCATCAGACAGTAACCTCTCAGCTCTACAGGAGGGTCTAGGGATTCATTAGACAATAACCTCTCAGCTCTACAGGAGGGTCTAGGGATTCATCAGACAGCAACCTCTCAGCTCTACAGGAGGGTATAGGGATTCATTAGACAGCAACCTCTCAGCTCTACAGGAGGGTCTAGGGATTCATTAGACAATAACCTCTCAGCTCTACAGGAGGGTCTAGGGATTCATCAGACAGTAACCTCTCAGCTCTACAGGAGGGTCTAGGGATTCATTAGACAGTAACCTCTCAGCTCTACAGGAGGGTCTAGGGATTCATCAGACAGTAACCTCTCAGCTCTACAGGAGGGTCTAGGGATTCATCAGACAGTAACCTCTCAGCTCTACAGGAGGGTCTAGGGATTCATTAGACAGTAACCTCTCAGCTCTACAGGAGGGTCTAGGGATTCATCAGACAGTAACCTCTCAGCTCTACAGGAGGGTCTAGGGATTCATCAGACAGTAACCTCTCAGCTCTACAGGAGGGTCTAGGGATTCATTAGACAGTAACCTCTCAGCTCTACAGGAGGGTCTAGGGATTCATTAGACAGTAACCTCTCAGCTCTACAGGAGGGTCTAGGGATTCATCAGACAGTAACCTCTCAGCTCTACAGGAGGGTCTAGGGATTCATTAGACAGTAACCTCTCAGCTCTACAGGAGGGTCTAGGGATTCATCAGACAGTAACCTCTCAGCTCTACAGGAGGGTCTAGGGATTCATCAGACAGTAACCTCTCAGCTCTACAGGAGGGTCTAGGGATTCATCAGACAGTAACCTCTCAGCTCTACAGGAGGGTCTAGGGATTCATCAGACAGTAACCTCTCAGCTCTACAGGAGGGTCTAGGGATTCATTAGACAGTAACCTCTCAGCTCTACAGGAGGGTCTAGGGATTCATCAGACAGTAACCTCTCAGCTCTACAGGAGGGTCTAGGGATTCATCAGACAGTAACCTCTCAGCTCTACAGGAGGGTATAGGGATTCATTAGACAGTAACCTCTCAGCTCTACAGGAGGGTCTAGGGATTCATTAGACAGTAACCTCTCAGCTCTACAGGAGGGTCTAGGGATTCATCAGACAGTAACCTCTCAGCTCTACAGAAGGGTATAGGGATTCATCAGACAGTAACCTCTCAGCTCTACAGAAGGGTATAGGGATTCATTAGACAGTAACCTCTCAGCTCTACAGGAGGGTCTAGGGATTCATCAGACAGTAACCTCTCAGCTCTACAGGAGGGTCTAGGGATTCATTAGACAGCAACCTCTCAGCTCTACAGGAGGGTCATTACTGTAAGACTCACAATAGATATTCAGGTGATATTAATTAAAGCTCGTACCTGATTGGTGGTTGCAGGACTCCCTGAAAAACAGGTATCCTCCGAGGCGGAGCCATCCCAGCATCCTCTCTGTTAGTGACCTCAGCTCCTCGTCACTCAGATACATCAGCAGCCAGTTGGAGAAGATGATGTCATAACTGATGGGGGGGGGTACACATCAGAATAACACCATAACTGATGGGGGGGGGGGGGGACACATGGGACTCCGAATCACAGCCAGATGTGATACAGCCTGGATTCAAACCAGGTAGTATAGTGACACCTTTTGAACTGAGATGCAGTGCCTTAGACCGCTGCGCCACTCGGGAGCCAACAAAACACCCCAAAATCCCAACAGAGAATTTATACTGAGAGTATGGCAAAGCTGTAAAACATTATCTTAAATATATATACCATCAACTTAGTGAATACAATTTTTGTTTTTTAATATGAGGGGTTTCAGCATGAAGTATCGCCTTGACATATTTTTTTCACACTCTTGTATTTATTTTACTATGTCACTATGTATATTATACTATGTCACTATGTATATTTTACTAGGTCACTATGTATGTTTTACTATGTCACTATGTATATTTTACTGTCAATTTTACTATGTCACTATGTATATTTTACTATGTCACTATGTATATTTTACTATGTCACTATGTATTTTTTACTATGTCACTATGTATATTTTACTATGTCATTATGTATATTTTACTATGTCACTATGTATATTTTACTATGTCACTATGCATATTTTACTATGTCAATTTTACTATGTTACTATGTATATTTTTCTATGTCACTATGTATATTTTACTGTCACTATGTATATTTTACTATGTCAATTTTACTATGTCACTATGTATATTTTACTATGTCACTATGTATATTTTACTATGTCACTATGTATATTTTACTATACTATGTAACTATGTATATTTTACTATGTCACTATGTATATTTTACTATGTCATTATGAATATTTTACTATGTCACTATGTATATTTGACTATGTCACTATGTATATTTGACTATGTCACTATGTATATTTTACTATACTATGTAACTATGTATATTTTACTATGTCACTATGTATATTTTACTATGTCATTATGAATATTTTACTATGTCACTATGTATATTTGACTATGTCACTATGTATATTTGACTATGTCACTATGTATATTTTACTATGTCACTATGTATATTTTACTATGTCACTATGTATATTTTACTATGTCACTATGTATATTTTACTGTCACTATGTATATTTTACTATGTCAATTTTACTATGTCACTATGTATATTTTACTATGTCACTATGTATATTTTACTATGTCACTATGTATATTTTACTATACTATGTAACTATGTATATTTTACTATGTCACTATGTATATTTTACTATGTCATTATGAATATTTTACTATGTCACTATGTATATTTGACTATGTCACTATGTATATTTGACTATGTCACTATGTATATTTTACTATACTATG
>NW_027009353.1:0-47181 GCF_036934945.1 Oncorhynchus masou masou | reverse complement strand
TGAAAGGTGGCAGAGCTGGAGCGGTGTTCGTCAGACCGTGAGACATCTGTGGTGAAAGGTGGCAGAGCTGGAGCGGTGTTCGTCAGACCGTGAGACATCTGTGGTGAAAGGTGGCAGAGCTGGAGCGGTGTTCGTCAGACCGTGAGACATCTGTGGTGAAAGGTGGCAGAGCTGGAGCGGTGTTCGTCAGACCGTGAGACATCTGTGGTGAAAGGTGGCAGAGCTGGAGCGGTGGCACCGTGAGACATCTGTGGTGAAAGGTGGCAGAGGAGCGGTGTTCGTCAGACCGTGAGACATCTGTGGTGAAAGGTGGCAGAAAGCGGTGGCAGACCGTGAGACATCTGTGGTGAAAGGTGGCAGAGCGGTGTTCGTCAGACCGTGAGACATCTGTGGTGAAAGGTGGCAGAGCTGGAGCGGTGTTCGTCAGACCGTGAGACATCTGTGGTGAAAGGTGGCAGAGCTGGAGCGGTGTTCGTCAGACCGTGAGACATCTGTGGTGAAAGGTGGCAGAGCTGGAGCGGTGTTCGTCAGACCGTGAGACATCTGTGGTGAAAGGTGGCAGAGCTGGAGCGGTGTTCGTCAGACCGTGAGACATCTGTGGTGAAAGGTGGCAGAGCTGGAGGCGGTGTTCGTCAGACCGTGAGACATCTGTGGTGAAAGGTGGCAGAGCTGGAGCGGTGTTCGTCAGACCGTGAGACATCTGTGGTGAAAGGTGGCAGAGCTGGAGCGGTGTTCGTCAGACCGTGAGACATCTGTGGTGAAAGGTGGCAGAGCTGGAGCGGTGTTCGTCAGACCGTGAGACATCTGTGGTGAAAGGTGGCAGAGCTGGAGCGGTGTTCGTCAGACCGTGAGACATCTGTGGTGAAAGGTGGCAGAGCTAGAGCGGTGTTCGTCAGACCGTGAGACATCTGTGGTGAAAGGTGGCAGAGCTGGAGCGGTGTTCGTCAGACCGTGAGACATCTGTGGTGAAAGGTGGCAGAGCTGGAGCGGTGTTCGTCAGACTGTGAGACATCTGTGGTGAAAGGTGGCAGAGCTGGAGCGGTGGCAGAGACATCTGGGAGCTGGAGCGGTGTTCGTCAGACCGTGAGACATCTGTGGTGAAAGGTGGCAGAGCTGGAGCGGTGTTCGTCAGACTGTGAGACATCTGTGGTGAAAGGTGTCAGAGCTGGAGCGGTGTTCGTCAGACTGTGAGACATCTGTGGTGAAAGGTGGCAGAGCTGGAGCGGTGTTCGTCAGACTGTGAGACATCTGTGGTGAAAGGTGGCAGAGCTGGAGCGGTGGTCGTCAGACTGTGAGACATCTGTGGTGAAAGGTGGCAGAGCTGGAGCGGTGTTCGTCAGACCGTGAGACATCTGTGGTGAAAGGTGGCAGAGCTAGAGCGGTGTTCGTCAGACCGTGAGACATCTGTGGTGAAAGGTGGCAGAGCTGGAGCGGTGTTCGTCAGACTGTGAGACATCTGTGGTGAAAGGTGGCAGAGCTGGAGCGGTGTTCGTCAGACCGTGAGACATCTGTGGTGAAAGGTGGCAGAGCTAGAGCGGTGTTCGTCAGACCGTGAGATATCTGTGGTGAACGGTGGCTGAGCTGGAGCGGTGTTCGTCAGACCGTGAGACATCTGTGGTGAAAGGTGACAGAGCTGGATCGGTGTTCGTGAGACCGTGAGACATCTGTGGTGAAAGGTGACAGAGCTAGAGCGGTGTTCGTCAGACCGTGAGACATCTGTGGTGAAAGGTGGCTGAGCTGGAGCGGTGTTCGTCAGACCGTGAGACATCTGTGGTGAAAGGTGACAGAGCTGGATCGGTGTTCGTCAGACCGTGAGACATCTGTGGTGAAAGGTGACAGAGCTGGATCGGTGTTCGTCAGACCGTGAGACATCTGTGGTGAAAGGTGACAGAGCTGGATCGGTGTTCGTCAGACCGTGAGACATCTATGGTGAAAGGTGACAGAGCTGGATCGGTGTTCGTCAGACCGTGAGACATCTGTGGTGAAAGGTGGCAGAGCTAGAGCGGTGTTCGTCAGACCGTGAGACATCTGTGGTGAAAGGTGGCAGAGCTGGAGCGGTGTTCGTCAGACCGTGAGACATCTGTGGTGAAAGGTGGCAAAGCTGGAGCGGTGTTCGTCAGACCGTGAGACATCTGTGGTGAAAGGTGGCAGAGCTAGAGCGTCAGACCGTGAGACATCTGTGGTGAAAGGTGGCAGAGCTGGAGCGTTCGTCAGAGACATCTGTGGTGAAAGGTGGCAAAGCTGGAGCGGTGTTCGTCAGACCGTGAGACATCTGTGGTGAAAGGTGGCAGAGCTAGAGCGGTGTTCGTCAGACCGTGAGACATCTGTGGTGAAAGGTGGCAGAGCTGGAGCGGTGTTCGTCAGACCGTGAGACATCTGTGGTGAAAGGTGGCAGAGCTGGAGCGGTGTTCGTCAGACCGTGAGACATCTGTGGTGAAAGGTGGCAGAGCTGGAGCGGTGTTCGTCAGACCGTGAGACATCTGTGGTGAAAGGTGGCTGAGCTGGAGCGGTGTTCGTCAGACCGTGAGACATCTGTGGTGAAAGGTGGCAGAGCTGGAGCGGTGTTCGTCAGACCGTGAGACATCTGTGGTGAAAGGTGGCAGAGACATCTGGAGCGGTGTTCGTCAGACCGTGAGACATCTGTGGTGAAAGGTGGCTGAGCTGGAGCGGTGTTCGTCAGACCGTGAGACATCTGTGGTGAAAGGTGGCAGAGCTGGAGCGGTGTTCGTCAGACCGTGAGACATCTGTGGTGAAAGGTGGCAGAGCTGGAGCGGTGTTCGTCAGACCGTGAGACATCTGTGGTGAAAGGTGGCAGAGCTGGAGCGGTGTTCGTCAGACCGTGAGACATCTGTGGTGAAAGGTGGCAGAGCTGGAGCGGTGTTCGTCAGACCGTGAGACATCTGTGGTGAAAGGTGGCAGAGCTGGAGCGGTGTTCGTCAGACCGTGAGACATCTGTGGTGAAAGGTGGCAGAGCTGGAGCGGTGTTCGTCAGATCCGTGAGACATCTGTGGTGAAAGGTGGCAGAGCTAGAGCGGTGTTCGTCAGACCGTGAGACATCTGTGGTGAAAGGTGGCAGAGCTAGAGCGGTGTTCGTCAGACTGTGTGAGACATCTGTGGTGAAAGGTGGCAGAGCTGGAGCGGTGTTCGTCAGACCGTGAGACATCTGTGGTGAAAGGTGGCAGAGCTGGATCGGTGTTCGTCAGACTGTGAGACATCTGTGGTGAAAGGTGGCAGAGCTGGATCGTGTTCGCGGTGTGTGGTGAAGGTGGCAGAGCTGGAGCGGTGTTCGTCAGACTGTGAGACATCTGTGGTGAAAGGTGGCAGAGCTGGAGCGGTGGTCGTCAGACTGTGAGACATCTGTGGTGAAAGGTGGCAGAGCTGGAGCGGTGTTCGTCAGACCGTGAGACATCTGTGGTGAAAGGTGGCAGAGCTAGAGCGGTGTTCGTCAGACCGTGAGACATCTGTGGTGAAAGGTGGCAGAGCTGGAGCGGTGTTCGTCAGACTGTGAGACATCTGTGGTGAAAGGTGGCAGAGCTGGAGCGGTGTTCGTCAGACCGTGAGACATCTGTGGTGAAAGGTGGCAGAGCTAGAGCGGTGTTCGTCAGACCGTGAGATATCTGTGGTGAACGGTGGCTGAGCTGGAGCGGTGTTCGTCAGACCGTGAGACATCTGTGGTGAAAGGTGACAGAGCTGGATCGGTGTTCGTGAGACCGTGAGACATCTGTGGTGAAAGGTGACAGAGCTAGAGCGGTGTTCGTCAGACCGTGAGACATCTGTGGTGAAAGGTGGCTGAGCTGGAGCGGTGTTCGTCAGACCGTGAGACATCTGTGGTGAAAGGTGACAGAGCTGGATCGGTGTTCGTCAGACCGTGAGACATCTGTGGTGAAAGGTGACAGAGCTGGATCGGTGTTCGTCAGACCGTGAGACATCTGTGGTGAAAGGTGACAGAGCTGGATCGGTGTTCGTCAGACCGTGAGACATCTATGGTGAAAGGTGACAGAGCTGGATCGGTGTGAGACATCTGTGGTGAAAGGTCAGACAGACCGTGAGACATCTGTGGTGAAAGGTGGCAGAGCTGGAGCGGTGTTCGTCAGACCGTGAGACATCTGTGGTGAAAGGTGGCAAAGCTGGAGCGGTGTTCGTCAGACCGTGAGACATCTGTGGTGAAAGGTGGCAGAGCTAGAGCGGTGTTCGTCAGACCGTGAGACATCTGTGGTGAAAGGTGACAGAGCTGGAGCGGTGTTCGTCAGACCGTGAGACATCTGTGGTGAAAGGTGACAGAGCTAGAGCGGTGTTCGTCAGACCGTGAGACATCTGTGGTGAAAGGTGGCAGAGCTAGAGCGGTGTTCGTCAGACCGTGAGACATCTGTGGTGAAAGGTGGCAGAGCTAGAGCGGTGTTCATCAGACCGTGAGACATCTGTGGTGAAAGGTGGCAGAGCTAGAGCGGTGTTCGTCAGACCGTGAGACATCTGTGGTGAAAGGTGGCAGAGCTAGAGCGGTGTTCGTCAGACCGTGAGATATCTGTGGTGAAAGGTGGCAGAGCTAGAGCGGTGTTCGTCAGACCGTGAGACATCTGTGGTGAAAGGTGGCAGAGCTAGAGCGGTGTTCGTCAGACCGTGAGACATCTGTGGTGAAAGGTGGCAGAGCTAGAGCGGTGTTCGTCAGACCGTGAGACATCTGTGGTGAAAGGTGGCAGAGCTGGAGCGGTGTTCGTCAGACCGTGAGACATCTGTGGTGAAAGGTGGCAGAGCTAGAGCGGTGTTCGTCAGACCGGGAGACATCTGTGGTGAAAGGTGGCAGAGCTGGAGCGGTGTTCATCAGACCGTGAGACATCTGTGGTGAAAGGTGGCAGAGCTAGAGCGGTGTTCGTCAGACCGTGAGACATCTGTGGTGAAAGGTGACAGAGCTAGAGCGGTGTTCGTCAGACATCCTGAAAATCTGTCTTCTCACATAAAGTCTGTAGCGTCTGAACTGTTTGGCGTAGAAAACTATTATGCCCAGCCAATGGAAAGATGAGACTTTCATGAACATGATGTTCTCCGTTTTGCTCTACAACCCCCACAAGTGTCACCGGTGACGTGTCTGAAGGTAACAAATGGATGTATGAAGGGAGTTTTGTGCCTACCCAAAAAAGGGGTTAAATATATATTTTTTATATCCTTGATTTAGGGCAGACACTTCAAAACTTATAAAGTTTCTTATGATACATTGTTGTACTGTCCTTTTTTGCCATTAATGAATGTTATTCAATGTTTCTACAGGCTTTAATAGTAAAGGCCAAAATCAATATTTTATAAAAAAATCATTTTTTAAATAAATCTTTTTATACCTCAAGGGGTCCTAAAATTCCAAATCAAATAGCTAAGTGATCTAGTACGACCATCTTAAAACAATTCCATATGTCAGCTTAGCACCCCACCTTCAACCCCAACGTTTTAGACTAAATCATTATTGATTACAGTTGAAAAGATTTATATTTTATAAAGAAATTAACAAAACACTGAAATGATAACGTGTGTGTCTGTGTATTTGTGTGTGTGTGTGTGTTTTCTGTGTAGGTACGGACCCAGCCACAGACCTGCGTGGTACAGGTTTCCTGGGGCTGATGCATGCCTTGTACCTGGTAATGGACCCTGAGACGCTGCCTTTAGCCAGAGACATCTTCAAACTGTCCCAGCACCCCACACAGGTACATACACACACGGGCCACAAACTATTCAGGTGAGGGCAATTTCAAAGAAGTGGGGACATTATTCAAGTACGCAATCACACATTTAATAGTCTATTTACAAATCTCTACTCTTTCTGCTCAATCTTTCTCTAGAACTTTCCTTTCTGTGTGATGTCCATCAATATGACCTGTATCGCCCTGCATGCACTCAGAGAAGAGGCCCTCTCCAAGTAAGTGTCCTGCCCTACTCCTCTACGACAGAGACAGACAGACAGACAGACAGACAGACAGACAGACAGACAGACAGACAGACAGACAGACATTGGCTTGACTGTCACTCACAAGAGCGAAAACCTAATTTGTTTGTGTGTTCTTCTTTGTGTGGTGCTTCAGGGAGTGTAACCGTCGACAGCAGGTAGTGGGGGTGTTGAATGAGTTCTACGTTGCCACGTTCCTGCACCTCTACCAGCTGTGGAAGAGCCAGCAGAAGACCATCTCTGACTCCGGCTTCGTCCTGAAAGGTAACTCACTTTGTTTGTACTCCAGGCTTAACCGAGTCCAGTTGTTAACATCCCTCTGGAACACAATCACTTCCCCACTGTGCCTCTGCTCCCCTCCAGAAGTTGAGCTGTTTGCCAAAAAGAACCCCAAGCAGATGCTGCGTCGACTGGACGTCTTCTTGAGGGAGAGGAGGTACCCGGACCCCACGGCCCAGCGACCCTCACCCTGCCTGGGGGGGAGAGGGGCCAGGTCTGAGGGAACCAGGGGCAAGGAGATGCACTTCACTGGAGTGTGTGAGCTACCACTAAACATGGAGGGAGAGGCCAGGCTCATCTGACACACAGAGAGTCTGTGTGTACGGCTAGACTAGTCTGAGCTAGAAAGAGAGTGTGTTTGTGTCAGTTGTGTGTGTAGGGACCCCACCAAGCTTTGACCCACTCCCTGCGGTCCTTTTCCATTGATGCTGTAAAACTGCTGTCAGAACAGTTTGTATGGAGCCACTGACTCCTCTCCCAACAGAAGTACTTGTCGGTGTGGCATGGGACTGATGGATGAATAGAAGATGTCATTAAATAGAGAGAGAGAATGAAAGGTTAGCGTTTCCAAGGACTGGTGTGGGTGCAGGCTTTGCTCCAGACAAGCAGTAGCACACCTGATTCTACTAATCATCCAATCATAGTTGGTTTATTGAGGCCAAATCAGAAGCTGCCAAACCCCAGGGCTTCTATCTGTCTGCAGCCCTAGTAGAGTTTTGGAAGGGTGTAGGGTCATTGACTGTCTTCTACTGTCAGCAGAACTGTGTGTGCATGCACTTGGTATGGAGATTAAGGTGTGTGTTGGCTATAGGGAGTTGGAACAGTGAGGCCTGTGTTTCTGTATGTTGTCAGGTCGATATGTGTGTGTCTGGGTTCGGATGGTTCATGTTCCAGTGCAGGTTAAATAGGCTTGTGTGTGTGTGTGTGTGTCTGGTCTCGGATGGTTCCTGTCTGTCCCAGTGCAGGCTAAATAGGCTGATGTGTGTGTGTCTGGGCTCGGATGGTTCCCGTCCCAGTGCAGGTTAAATAGGCTGATGTGTGTGTGTCTGGGCTCGGATGGTTCCCGTCCCAGTGCAGGTTAAATAGGCTGATGTGTGTGTGTCTGGTCTCGGATGGTTTCTGTCTCAGTCCCAGTGCAGGTTAAATGGGCTGATGTGTGTGTGTCTGGTCTCGGATGGTTCCTGTCTGTCCCAGTGCAGATTAAATAGGCTGATGTGTGCGTGTCTGGGCTCGGATGGTTCCCGTCCCAGTGCAGGTTAAATAGGCCCAGAGCCCCTAGTTGTTTGGGGGATATATTTTTTAATAATTGAAAAACTATTTTAGTCCTTTCTTAAGGGATAGATGCCATAACAATACATGAAATGATACTGTATATGAAAATGATATATTATATTATGGATATAGCACTTGATGATAGTGGCAGAATGAGAGGGACTTCTTCTGCTAAGAAACTCAGGAAGACTGTTCAAATGATTCCCTGTTCCCTGTATAGAGTTCTACTGTTGACCATCTTCCCTGTAGTGAATGAGAACATTGAAAGGTGTGTCTCTATGAAGGTGCAAAGTAAGCAATCCCAACTCTGTCCAAGATCACAATAATAATGGTGTGTGTGTGTGTGTGTGATGGTACAGCATGACAGGGGAGCGTACCTCTGCAGTCACAATCAGTAGCATGTTGAGGTAGCACCGGTACTGGAGCTTCCTTGTTGTTTTACCTTCCTTGTAACGCTTGTTTCTCTTGGTCATGTGGTCTGATTTACAGTCTTTAGCGTTGGTGCTGTTACTGCAGTACATTCACAACATCCCCTCTACAACAGACATGTAGTTAGTAGAGCTACTCAGTGGATCCATGTTTTGTGAGGTACTTGTAGATCTTCAGTAGCCGGTTCTTAAATATGATCTTTGTCTTCTGGGATGATAGCAGAACAAGCAGGAGGGTCCTCTCTCTAAGAGCAGATCATCAGGTTGGATGTATCACTGGGTCAGGGGTTAAAGTGTACAAATCTAGAAACATGATATAAACAGCTATCGGTGTGGACATGATCAGCTACAATATGTAGCCTATCTTGTCTTATTGGGTTATTTACAAGCACATCACTATCCACATATACCCCCCATTTTCAAAAAAGGAATACGTGCTGTTTTTTTTTGCCAAATGTAAGTGTTTTTGTTAATCAGCTAAATGTGTACTCTTCTAGAATGCTGGAGGTGTGTACAGTGTGAGTGTTGCTAGGTGACTATTAGGCGTTGTCTGTGTTGTATTTTTAACCAAACTCGAAAGAACAGGGCCTCTATCTCTGCAGCTATAATCTCACCATAGCCCTTGTTAATCTGAAACATTTACTAAAGTAATGTAATTTAACTGAACCTGTATTTCAGATTGGGAAGATACACCAAGTTATTTTATTTTAGCAGAAGTGCTTGTTCCAGTTTTGTGTGTGAATCATGAAGTACAAAATGTGATTGTTACTGTGTGATTGTTAGTAGGGTATTCTATTGAAATCAGTCAGATTTATTTAGAAATAAAGTAATTTTTATATCAGCAGATGTCACAAAGTGCTATACAGAAACCCATCCTAAAACCCCAAACGGCAAGTAATGCAGATGTAGAAGCACAGTGGCTAGGAAAAACTCCCTAGAAAGGCAGGAACCTAGGAAGAAACCTAAAGTGGAACCAGGCTCTGAGGGGTGGCCAGTCCTCTCCTGGCTGTGCTGGGTAGAGAGGAACCAGGCTCTGAGGGGTGGCCAGTCCTCTCCTGGCTGTGCTGGGTAGAGTGGAACCAGGCTCTGAGGGGTGGCCAGTCCTCTTCTGGCTGTGCTGGGTAGAGAGGAACCAGGCTCTGAGGGGTGGCCAGTCCTCTCCTGGCTGTGCTGGGTAGAGTGGAACCAGGCTCTGAGGGGTGGCCAGTCCTCTTCTGGCTGTGCTGGGTAGAGAGGAACCAGGCTCTGAGGGGTGGCCAGTCCTCTCTTGGCTGTGCTGGGTAGAGAGGAACCAGGCTCTGAGGGGTGGCCAGTCCTCTCTTGGCTGTGCTGGGTAGAGAGGAACCAGGCTCTGAGGGGTGGCCAGTCCTCTCCTGGCTGTGCTGGGTAGAGAGGAACCAGGCTCTGAGGGTGGCCAGTCCTCTCCTGGCTGTGCTGGGTAGAGAGGAACCAGGCTCTGAGGGGTGGCCAGTCCTCTCCTGGCTGTGCTGGGTAGAGAGGAACCAGGCTCTGAGGGGTGGCCAGTCCTCTCCTGGCTGTGCTGGGTAGAGAGGAACCAGGCTCTGAGGGGTGGCCAGTCCTCTCTTGGCTGTGCTGGGTAGAGAGGAACCAGGCTCTGAGGGGTGGCCAGTCCTCTTCTGGCTGTGCTGGGTAGAGAGGAACCAGGCTCTGAGGGGTGGCCAGTCCTCTTCTGGCTGTGCTGGGTAGAGAGGAACCAGGCTCTGAGGGGTGGCCAGTCCTCTCTTGGCTGTGCTGGGTAGAGAGGAACCAGGCTCTGAGGGGTGGCCAGTCCTCTTCTGGCTGTGCTGGGTAGAGAGGAACCAGGCTCTGAGGGGTGGCCAGTCCTCTTCTGGCTGTGCTGGGTAGAGAGGAACCAGGCTCTGAGGGGTGGCCAGTCCTCTTCTGGCTATGCGGGGTAGAGTGAATAAGAAAAACATTGCTTACCTCAAGACTTGAGACAATTCTTCTCTTTCTCTTCTTTTGGATGTCTGTTGACAAGGACAATAGCTTCTCACTTCATATAACTGCGGGCCTTATATTTTCTCTTTCCGTTAGACACATACTCCCTGTGTATTCCACACCTGAAACACTAGTGAACTAACGCTGGAGCTGGTAGACTATGTATTCTATTTCAAATGACTCAGGCTTGATCCACATGGCTTTATATCAGCTTGACTGCAGATCCACTCCATGTTGACTATGTTAATGATAAGCAAATGTTCTTGTGGCTGTGACAGTATCCACTTTCGCTGTGTATTGGTGATTGTTCCCACCTTTGACCATGTCAGGATCATACAGGAACATTGTGCTGCTCCTCCAAATTGGATTTGCATATTCCCAAATCAAGGTTTGGGCTTGAATTCCTTGCATATGTTTCCACCCGTTAGGTCCTATTTTATTTTCACCGGTTAGATCTCAGTTCAGAACCAATAGAAAACGGGTCTATAGGCAGCATGCATGGTACTGAATATAACAAATCACTTCCTTAATCTCTTGCGCTTTATATGAAGGTGTTCTACTGTTGCTGTTGTCGTCATTTGTCCCCGAAAGCATTCTATGACTGTACCTTGATTGTAGAAGCCCTATTTTATAATGAGTTATTTCAGAAAAATGTGCTGATGTACAGTAATGTATTGTATGGAGAAACTTAAATAAATGCATTTAAAACACAGCCATTTGCTTGTTATTTTTCTCTGTGCTGTGATTTATTATTCTCAGTTTCCCTTTTTCAATGCTATTTTTAGAAACACTGAAGTGACCTGCGTAGACCAGGGTTTCTTAAGCTTGGGTTGGGGCCCAAAGTGGGCCTGAGCATGTGATAGGTGGATAGTGAGTTATGAGTAAACATTTAAAATCACACACTATTTCGTCTTCATTTGGGTCATTCAAGGACAGTACATTTCTCATTTGGGTCTGGAGCTGAAACGGTTTAAGAACCTCTGGTCTAGACTGTTCCCCAGCTTTGTGGAGATACTACTGATTCTAGGCCTATTCACGCTTCAACAACAGAAATGGATTGTTCAGGCGTCCACAAACAGGTTGTTCCTAGCAGGACTCGGCTAGAGGACGCCAACGTCTGTGCTCACATAGACACACCCCCTGAAGCTGATTCAACCAGATTCAGACACAGCCTGAATATTCTTTCTTTCCTTGAGCACATGGTCAGGGGGCCCGGAACATAAATACTAATCATTTGTCGACTGCAAATTGACCACAAGAATTCCAAATGGATATAATATTTGACTAAAACATCATTTCAAACCTTGCTTACATTTGTGTATGATCACGTGATCACGTGTATTATACGTGGAAATACTTGGGAACAATTTTCTTCTTGGAGCTGATTTCCTGGTGTTTTTACAGTCATGTCCAACAATTTAAAAAAATATATGATTTTTCTTTTGTATTTATTTTTGTTCAGAAAACTTTGTGGCCAAATGAAACCACCCACAGGCTGTCAGTTGGGGAACCCTGCCCTAAAGCTTCAGCAGTGATGGGGTTTCTCTCGTAGTTTTATAGCTTTACCACTTGAGGGCGTCCTTTGACAGTGTAATTAAGACTTGTACAAGGGTTCAGGGTGCCAGGTTCAATTCCAGTCTGTTAAATTGGAATTTATTCTTCACACTAGAACAGTGTAGTTCCTAAATTAACCCCAACCCTGCACATTTTGTACAGTGGAAAGATGAGACATTTAGCCATCGCATGTGTATTTCAACCCCACATCAGTGAATCACACATAGCTGACCTGTCCTGTCTCTTCACACTTACTATAGAGGCTAAAATTATCTCCTGAACTGACGGAGGTGAAATGGATTTGAACCCAACCCTGATTTCTACACATATCGTTGTTGTCATACTACTTTACACTTCCCATTGTCCCTTCATGTGATGGCTTCCATGTGATGGCCTGTGGGTTATACAAAGTGTGATGAAATAAGTAAATATCTCCTCCAGTTGTGCATATTTGAGCCATTTGTGTTTCACGCTCTGAAGGGAGGCCGGGTTCTCAGCTTCACTTCAGATTCACAGCTCCAAACCAGCTTCTGTGTGGCTAAATATAGACACAGTGTATGAAGACCTGAGTGTTGCCAGTCCTCCACTATTACATCCCTAAGCACAACTCCAGTGTATTGGCTTGTTTGCCAGATATGTCACTGCCGCTCTAGTTTATTAACCTGTTGTGAGAGTGTCTTTCCTCCTGTTCAGGAATATGTGACTCAGTCATGCACATGGGTAGACCAGACAAACAGACAGAGCTGTAATGTGGCTCAAACCTCTCCTCTGCCGGAGAAGGAGAGGTAATAGAGAGGAGAGAAGCCAGGCAGGTTAGAGAGAGTGTCTGCTATGGAGCACCTTAACACCTTTGACATCAGGCCCGTTCACATCCGTTAGGCTGAAGACCATCTGTGCCACAGTTACTGCGTTTGCAACGCCAGGGTTGTGGGTTCGAAAAAAAGTCTGAAAATGTCTACACTCACGTCTGTAAGTTGCTCTGGATAAGAGTGTCTGCTAAATGACGTAAATGTTGACTGTTGGTTTCGTCATTTTCTTTCCAGGTGCACCATTTCTCGCTCTTTCGCTACTAACAGATCTGTCTGGATGTGTTTTCAAAGAAAATAAAGACAGATGCAGAGCGCGCCAACCCATTTGGCACGCTCACGTGTTTTTTCTAATAAAGAGGCTTTGGCGTCCTCTAGCCAAGCCAGAGTGGAGGACAAGAGAGACCGGTCTGAGATCCAACCAGACAGCACCTGTTGCTTCTATCTACAGTAGAGCCAGACACAATGGTTTCTCATCAATATTTTTTATAGTGTTGTCTTCATATTCAAGCAATGAGTTTTTTTTGTTTTTGTTACTATATTTGGCTTGATATGCATTCCACTGGTACTGTAACAAACGTCAATCCATTTCTGGGGAAAGAATTGGGCCTCCACCAGTTCTGTCTGTCTGTAGTCCTGAAAGGAGACCTCACCACATGCATTGGGCTATTAGGGTGGAGTAGAGCGAGGCAGGCACTATTAAAACCGTGGGCTCCCGAGGGGCGTAGCGGTCTAAGGCACTGGATCTCAGTCCCATAGGGCGGCACACAATTGGCCCAGCATCGTCCGGGTTTGGCCAGGGTAGGCAGGCTGTCATTGTAAATAAGAAATTGCTCTTAACTGACTTGCCTAGTTAAATAAAGGTTAAAAAAATGAATAATAATAAAAAATAAAAACATGTTAAAACCCTGAGGCCTCGGAGCACATTAGTTTACCTTTTCAAAAGGGTAGACAAGTTACACTTAACAAGCAATTGGAGGTGCTTTTGCATAGTAATAATGTTTTAAACTTCTCCCACACTCCTTGTAAACTGTGCATACAGCATAGCATACACCCTAACACTGCAGTTTTTAAGATCAGGCCAGAGGGTTGTTCCAGCAGTCATTGGCCAACCAAAGCCAGATGGGTTACTCCATAGTTCCCAAATGCTATAGTAGTATTTCTTCTAAATGTCACAGGTTTGCTACCTTCAGACCGAACAGGAGAACACTTTCTTTAAGCCTAATGTCTATCGCAGCCTGTTTGCAGCTGGTGATAGTGATATGATCCATACGCCACAGAGAGGCCAACCTGCCCTGACAGAGTGAAAGTACTGTAGGAACCTACAAAATGAAATCTGCTGGACTTCTATGGTACAGGCGTTTGCACTTGCTATAACCACAGGGTCACTGGTTCAAGTCCCACTTCAATGGGACATGTTAGGTTCTAAATGAACCTATTAAAACTCACGGACAATTAGTATAGTTTAAACCAACTCTATTCACTCATTGGTCATACAGTTGCATAAGACAAGGAACATTTTCACACAAGCTCTGGTATTTAACCCTTTCTCCCATGCTGAGCCCCTCCTACACATCTGAACAGCCAATACACCCCTGTTGCTAACCAGAAGTTTAATGGTATATGTTCTTCCTCACTTCATCTAACTTGACCTCTGCCCCAAAGTGCTCACTCCTCCCCAACTCACGGCTGTCATGTTGACACGTACCAGACTGTCTCTTCTCCTCCCATAGGATCCCTGATGTCTGACAATAACATATCCTGGTAGAATGTAAACATCATACATTCCCCTCTCCTTCGGTACCATGAATAAGGATATTTCATATTTTCAAGTTTAAAAGCTAGTTCCCAACACCCCTAAAACTCTGCACTATACACAGTCATCATTGTGCTTATGGGAAATCACTTTACACAGGCGACATCCACTGTTATTATAATAGGACAGTTGGCCAACACCAACATGCTCAGACCACAGGAAATGCATCTTATAAAAACATACTGTGATAGCTTGTTTGGAATGCATTACTCTTCAGAGGTCCTGGGGCAATAAAGGCTGGGTAGGCTACTCTCACTGTCTTAGTGTCTCTCCACCTCTTTCCCTCCCCCTTTCGCCTACCCATACCCATTTTTTAAATAAATGTCAATGCAGTCTCCACCTACTGTAAATTTGAGATGATAAAAGTATTTTAAAGCATGCAAAAGTGATTTATTTTCTAGCTTCCAGACTGTAGCTGTGTATGTTAGACATCTAAGAAGGTTTAGGAGGGGTTCAGAATGTTACAAGTCTAAAGGAAGAGCGGGAGAATGAAGGCATGAAGCTGGGTGTAGTTTAAAGATCTGTTTCCATGTGTACCTAGAGAGCCTTCTGGAACACAGCATATTTCTCTCTCTCTCTCTCTCTCTCATACACACTGATACATTCTCTCTCTTACTCACCCCTTTTTCCTTCTCTCTCTACCTCCTCTCCTCTCTCACTCCCTCTCCCTCTCTCTCTCTCTCTCTCTGATGTCATTGTTTCCTGCCCCTGTAGACGCTGAGCTCAGGACTGTTTGCTGAGGTACTGCTGCAGTCAGAAGCATGACATAGAAGTTGACGTCATGGACTAGACATCAACAGAACCACAGATATACAGTTGAAGTCGGAAGTTTACATACACCTTAGCCAAATACATTTATACTCAGTTTTTCACAATTTAATCCTAGTAAACATTCCCTGTCTTAGTTCAGTTAGTATCACCACTTTATTTTAAGAATGTGAAATGTCAGAATAATAGCCAAGATAATTATTTATTTCAGCTTTTATTTATTTCATCACATTCCCAGTGGGTCAGAAGTTTACATATGCTCAATTAGTATTTGGTAGCATTGCCTTTAAATGGTTTAACTTGGGTCAAATGTTTCAGGTAGCCTTCTACAAGCTTCCCACAATAAGTTGGGTGAATTTTGGCCCATTTCTCCAAACAGAGCTGGTGTAGGTTTGGAGTCAGGTTTGGAGGCCTCCTTGCTCGCACATGCTTTTTCAGTACTGCCCACAAATTTTCTATGGGATTGAGGTCAGGGCTTTTTGATGGCCACTCCAATACTTTGACTTTGTTGTCCTTAAGCCATTTTGCCACAACTTTGGAAGTTTGCTTGGGGTCATTGTCCATTTAGAAGACTTTAGCTTTAACTTCCTGACTGATGTCTTGAGATGTTGCTTCAATATATCCGAATAATTGTCCTGCCTCATGATGCTATCTATTTTGTGAATTGCAAACAGTTCTATTTTCTTTCCATCAGACCAGAGGACATTTCTCCAAAAAGTACGATCTTTGTCCCCATGTGCAGTTGCAAACCGTAGTCTGGCTTTTTTATGGCGGTTTTGGAGCAGTGGCTTCTTCCTTGCTGAGCGGCCTTTCATGTTATATCGAAATAGGACTCGTTTTACTGTGGATATAGATACTTTTGAACCTGTTTACTCCAGCAGGTCCTTTGCTGTTGTTCTGGGATTGATTTGCATTTTTCGCACCAAAATACATTCATCTCTAGGAGACAGAACATGTCTCCTTCGTGAGCGGTATGATGGCTGCATGGTCACGTGGTGTTTATACTTGCGTACTATTGTTTGTACAGATGAACGTGGTACCTTCAGGCGTTTTGAAAATACATCCACAGGTACACCTCCAATTGACTCAAATGAGGTCACTTAGCCTATCAGAAGCTTCTAAAACCATGACATAATTTTCTGGAATTTTCCTGGCTGTTTAAAGGCACAGTCAACTTAGTGTATGTAAATTTCTGACCCACTGGAATTGTGATACAGTGAATTATAAATGAAATAATCTGTCTGTAAACAATTGTTGGAAAAATTACTTCTCATGCAAAGTAGATGTCCTAACCGACTTGCCAAAATTATAGTTTGTTAACAAGAAATATGTGGAGTGGTTGAAAAACAAGTTTTAATGACTCCAACCTAAGTGTATGTAAACTTCCGACTTCAACTGTACATACTTTTAGAATTAGAAGTGTTACATACATGCAGATGAAGTGACATGTTCAAGGAGAAGACCTAACGGAAGGAAGCCATGCCAACTCATATTATCCTGTGATGGACAACATGCTGAGTCAGTCAGCAATCAGCAATGATCAACATGGTAGTGACATGAGGATGAATCGGTGAATATGCTTTTCCAACATGGCCTTGGAAGAAATCGCTACTCTACAATGGCCGTCTGTGTCCCATTCTCTGATTAGGTTTATAAAAACTTGCAAGTTGAACAAAGGAGTGTGTTTCATTCGTGGTGAGTGGTGAGTGATTGCAACTGCAATCCAGCCCACAAACTCTTTCCACTTCACAAATTATTCTTAGTGCAAAATAGATATTTGAATGCCCAGGGCCCACTATCTAATTTATATTTCATCACAAACGATGGGAAGTTTACTTCATTCACTGTTTTCACAGGTTAAGCACATTATGATAATGAGTTTATAATGGTGGAAGTTGTTTTTGGCTGACGTCCATTTTGGTCTAATCAGTATCATGCCATGTAGTCAATACTCCCACTTGGAGAGAAATTCAAGAAAACCATGACGATGCTTTTACAGACAGTAGGAAAGAGAATGGGAGAGAGTGAGGGGACAGAGAGATGGAAACTACACTGAGTCAGATACAGTAATGATCCCATTTGCAAAGTTGGAAGGAATGTTTTGAGAGAAAATGGGATGCTGTGTGTACCTTGGTAGAATAAGAACAGCTAGTTTTTATGTTGTTTTTTTCAGCAATCTCAGATAGTTTGATTTATATTTTTATTTATAATCTCTGCATTGGGCCCCCAGTGAAATCCTTGTGATGGGTAGGACATGAGAGCATAGGAAAACCACATACACTCACTAGGACCCACCTTTCCTGGGGTTTGACGTTTTGTTTCTGCTCTCTTGTGAAATGAGTAAAACTCCAGTCACTGGAGTTTTACTAATAAACTGTCTTCTCAGTTTGAGTTTAATGTAGTCTGAACCGAAATCTGCAGCATTCTTTGGCTGGAACGTCATCCCTGGACACAGATTGAATCCCCATCAACCGCAGTTAGCAGAGCCCTCTCTGAAATCTAACTTTCCATTGCATGTTTATCTATTGTCTGCCAGGTTTTCAGTATTTGCATATTGGCATATTTTTCTGCTTTTCTCTCCAGTGGCGTGCAAAATATGGGATTATAATTACAGAACTACGTGAGTTTGTATTTTGAATTTCGTGGTCGCAAATTGAGATGTGGTTGTAAATCTGATTCGCAAATGTGTAATTTGACATTTGAAGACATTCAATAAGATTTGCAAGTATACTTTATTTTCAGAATTATTACATATCCATTTCTGAATATGAATATTCTGCTGTGAATCAGAAATACACTTGCAGTTTTGTGGAAAGATATTTGCTAGAGAAAATATGATTAGCACTGTGGGGGCAGCACCTTTTACTCCTGACCAATCATTTCCCTCTGCCAAAACCACAACAGCCTAATCATTGGCTGGAATGTTCCATCAATCAAATCACAGGAATTAGCACCCCACATGAGAAAGAGAGAATGAAGTAAATTAAACGAAAACGATCTACTTGAAAGTAATAATCTCTTTTGTCTGTGTTCAATATTTTTTGTGAAAAGGAATTACAGTAGTTTGCCAGCCATTGGATTGACAACCGCTATTGAGTTACCTACAGCCACTGATGTTCATTCTAGCTTTACTATCAACTGGCTAGCTTTATCAGGCAGCTTTAAATGTGAGGGGAAAATGAATATATTTGATGGTTAGTTATCCACCTGATTGATGGGGTTGATTATAAATGCCATTAGCTAGCTAGATAGATACATTGAAACTGCTGGGGGAAAGATAGTTAGCTAGCTCGCCAACTTCCACCATAATCAATTTTATTATTATTTTTATTTCACCTTTATTTAACTAGGTAGGCTACTTGAGAACAAGTTCTCATTTACAACTGCGACCTGGCCAAGATAAAGCAAAGCAGTTCGACACATTCAACAACACAGTTGCACATGGAATAAACAAGCATACAGTCAATAATACAGTAGGATAAGGGAGCTAAGGCAATACATAGGCCATGGTAGCAAAGTAATTACAATAAGTAATTAAACACTGGAATGGTAGATGTGCAGAAGATGAATGTGCAAGTAGAGATACAAGGGTGCAAAGGAGCAAGATAAATAAATAAATACAGTATGGGGATGAGGTAGTTGGATGGGCTATTTACAGATGGGCTATGTACAGGTGCAGTAATCTGTGAGCTGCTCTGACAGCTGGTGTTTAAACCTAGTGAGGGAGATATGAGTCTCCAGCTTCAGTGATTTTTGCAGTTCGTTCCAGTCATTGAAAGCAGAGAACTGGAAGGAAAGGCGGCCAAAGGAAGAATTGGCTTTTTGGGGTGACCAGTGAGATATACCTGCTGGAGAGCATGCTACATGTGGGTGCTGCTATGGTGACCAGTGAGCTGAGATAAGGCGGGGCTTTACGTAGCAGAGACTTGTAGATGACCTGGAGCCAGTGGGTTTGGCGGTGAGTATGAAGCGGGCCAGCCAACGAGAGCGTACAGGACGCAGTGGTGGGTAGTACATGGGGCTTTGGTGACAAAACGGATGGCACTGTGATAGACTGCATCCAATTTGTTGAGTAGAGTGTTGGAGGCTATTTTGTAAATGACATCGCCTAAGTCGAGGATCGGTATGATAGTCAGTTTTACCCTCATATGTTTGGCAGCATGAGTGAAGGAAGCTGTGTTGCGAAATAGGAAGCCGATTCTAGATTTAATTTTGGATTGGAGATGCTTAATGTGAGTCTGGAAGGAGAGTTTACAGTCTAACCAAACACCTTGATATTTGTAGTTGTCCACATATTCTAAGTCAGAACCGTCCAGATTAGTGATGCTGGACGGGCGGGCAGGTGCGGGCTATCAGTTCAATAGCATGCATTTAGTTTTACTTGCATTTAAGAGCAGTTGGAGGCCACGGAAGGAAAGGTGTATGGCATTGAAGCTCGTCTCGAGGTTAGTTAACACAGTGTCCAAAGAAGGGCCAGAGGTATACAGAATGGTGTCGTCTGTGTAGAGGTGGATCAGAGAATCACCAGCAGCAAGAGCGACATCACAGTAATGTCTCTTATCGATGGCGGTTATGATATCGTTTAGGACCTTGAGCGTGACTGAGGTGGACCCATGACCAGCTCTGAAACCAGATTGCATAGCGTAGAAGGTACGGTGGAATTCAACTGTTTCAACTGTTCTGCCTGTGATTATTATTATTTGACCATGCTGGTCATTTATGAACATTTGAACATCTTGGCCATGTTCTGTTATAATCTCCACCCGGCACAGCCAGAAGAGGACTGGCCACCACACATAGTCTGGTTCCTCTCCAGGTTTCTTCCTAGGTTTTGGCCTTTCTAGGGAGTTTTTCCTAGCCACCGTGCTTCTACACCTGCATTGCTTGCTGTTTGGGGTTTTAGGCTGAGTTTCTGTTCAGCACTTTGAGATATCAGCTGAAGTACGAAGGGCTATATAAATAAATTTGATTTGATGATTCAAAATTGTCAGTAATCTGTTTGTTAACTTGGCTTTCGAAGACCTTAGAAAGGCAGGGTAGGATAGATCTATAGCAGTTACTCTAGTGGGTCTAGAGTGTCTCCCGCTTTGAAGAGGGAGATGACCACGGCAGCTTTCCAATCTTTGGGAATCTCAAGACGATACGAAAAAGAGGTTGAACAGGCTAGTAATAGGGGTCGCAACAATTTTGGCAGATCATTTTAGAAAGAGAGGGTCCAGATTGTCTAGCCCGGCTGATTTGGCAACTCTTTCAGAACATCAGCTATCTGGATTTTGGTGAAGGAGAAATGGGGGAGGCTTGGGCGAGTTGCTGTGGGGGGTGCAGGGCTGTTGATCGGGGTAGGGGTAGCCAGGTGGAAAGCATGGCCAGCCATAGAAAAATGCTTATTGAAATTCTCAATTATAGTAGATTTATCTGTGGTGACAGTGTTTCCTAGCCTCAGTGCAGTGGGCAGCTGGGAGGAGGTGCTCTTATTCTCCATGGACTTTACAGTGTCCCAGAATTTTTGGGAGTTTGTGCTACAGGATGAAAATTTCTGCTTGTTAAAGCGAACCGTTGCTTTCCTAACTGCCTGTGTATATTGGTGCCTAACTTCCCTGAAAAATTGCATATCAGGAGGGCTATTCGATGCTAATGCAGAACGCCACAGGATGTTTTTGTGCTGGTCAAGGGCAGTCAGGTCTGGAGAGAACCAAGGGCTATATCTGTTCCTGGTTCTAAATTTTTTGAATGGGGCATGCTTATTTAAGTTGGCGAGGAAGGCACTTTTAAAGAATAAGCAGGTACCCTCTACTGACGGAATGAGGTCAATATCCTTCAAGGATACCCGGGCCAGGTCGATTAGAAAGGCCTGCTCGCTGAAGTGTTTTGACAGCGATGAGGGGTGGTCGTTTGACCGCAGACCCATTACAGATGCAGGCAATGAGGCAGTGATCGCTGAGATCTTGGTTGAAAACAGCAGAGGTGTATTTGGAGGGCAAGTTGGTTAGGATGATATCTATGAGGGTGCCCGTGTTTACGGATTTAGGGTTTGATCATTGATCATTTGTGTGAGATTGAGGGCATCTAGCTTAGATTGTAGGATGGCCGGGGTGTTAAGCATGTCCCAGTTTAGGTCATCTAGCAGCACGAGCTCTGAAGATAGATGGGGGGCAATCAAATTCACATATGGTGTCCAGGGCACAGCTGGGGGCAGAGGGTGGTCTATAGCAAGCGGCAACGGTGAGAGACTTGTTTCTGGAAAGGTGGATTTTTAAAAGTAGAATCTTGAATTGTTTGGGTACAGACCTGGATAGTAAGTCAGAACTCTGCAGGCTATCTCTGCAGTAGATTGCAACACCGCCCCCTTTGGCAGTTCTATCTTGTCGGAAAACGTTATAGTTAGGGATAGAAATTTCAGGGGTTTTGGTGGTCTTCCGAAGCCAGGATTCCTTACACAGCTAGGACATCCGGGTTGGCAGAGTGCTAAAGCAGTGAATAAAACAAACTTAGGGAGGAGGCTTCTAATGTTAATGCATATGTGGGAGGTGGAACTAAATGGTGAGTTAAGGCATATTAAGCAGGGCTAGAGGCTCTACAGTGAAATAAGACAATAATCACTAACCAGGACAGTAATGGACAAGGCATATTGATATTAGGGAGAGGCATGCGTGGCCGAGTGATCATAGGGGTCCAGTGAGTGGTTGGGCTGGCTGGAGACACGGCGAATCAGACAGTTAGCAGGCTGGGGCTAGCACGCTAGCAGAAGGGCCTTAGAAGGACGTCGCGATGGAGGAAAGTCTGTTTTAGCCTCCGCGTTTGGTGACGTCGATAGACCAGTCGTGGTGGATTAGTAGGGTTCCGAGGAGCAGAGGTGTCCAAGTCCAATTGGCAAAATGGGTATAGTGGCCCAAGAATTTGACCAATGGATCTATTCAGCTAACAGTCCAATATGCTCTAGACAGCTAGTGGGCCGCGGCTAGCAGATGGGCATTTATGGGACGTCGTGGCGTAGGGGCCAGTTGAGTACCCCCTCGAGCAGGTTACGTCGGTAGTCCAGTCGTGAAGGATCGGCGGGGTTCCGTGCCCCATAACGACAGTAGAAGGGGTCCAGGTATTGTAGCCCAGGAGTAGCTGATGGGCCTCTTCGGCTAGCCGGAAGAATGGGCCTAGCATGGGCTAGCTCCAGGCTAATTGGTGCTTGCTTCGGGACAGACGTTAGCCAGGGGTAGTCACTCAAGTTGCAACGAGCTAGCTGCAATGATCCAGTGAAACGGTTCCAAGCTTGCGGTAGGAATCCAGGGATTTGGAGAGAAAATAGGTCCCGAATTCTCTGGTTTGAGTTGCGTTGTACAAACTGGCAAGAGCTTTTTGAGCTGAAGGTTAGCCGATGACCGCTAGCAGTGGTTAGCTGTCTACTAGCTAGTAGCTAGTGAGCTGGGTAGTTTATGTTGGGGGATTCCGGTTCCAAGGTAAATATAAATACTTTAGAAAAAACAGATCCACACCACATTGGGTGAGGTGGGTTGCAGGAGAGTATTTTTAAATTGAGGTTTAGAAAAATATTCTTTTTTAATATATGGAAAGAAAAATATATATATATGGGACACGACAAGACGAAGGACAAAGACGTCTGACTGCTACGCCATCTTGGATCAATGCAGCGTAGCTAATGTTAGCTAGGTTTTAGAAAATAAATATATATTTGAAGCTGTTTTAAAGACTTGTTACTGACTTTTGAACACTTGTCAAACTACTTAATTTCACTGCCTGTTTATTGATTAATTGGTGAATGAAAAAGTTGGATTAATGTTATTCATGATTTTGCTATTGCATTTCAGGTGGAGAGGGAGTAAGAGACAGCCATTTTATATTGCATTGTAATTTGCACTGCACTATTTATTAGACCTAGATATTGTATGTACTGATATGTAGGCTGTGTGTGACATTTAAAATGTATTTATTTCAGTCCTTAACTAATAATGTTCTGTACTATGTATGTGTTTCTGATATAGACATTTATATGTTTAAGGTAATGACTAAACATATTCCACCCTGTTACTGTATAATGGGAGTGAAATGTATTTGAATCTTAAGACAAGATAAGACTTTACTACTTAGCAATATAGGCGAGACAGTGTGCATAGGAAAAGAAGAACTGTCAACAGGCAACTTGTGACCACTGTGAAACTGATAACAGAAAGGACGTTTCCCCACCCAGGGAGGGGAGAAACCGTGAGGTTTGCAGTAGATTATGTAACATGTTGTAAGATATGATAAGCAATGTATGTGTTGGAGAAAACTTGTAAACAGCATTGACAGTGTAAGAGAGGAGGGCATTTATATGACCAAATGTGAGGTATAAAAGGCTATGTACATTTTTTAGAGCTCTCTTGAATAAACGTTTTGACTATTGTAAGCTGGGGCTCTGTCTGTTTCATTCAACCGGAATCTTACAAATTTTAGGTTGCAGACTGAGTAGTTTAATTGAAGTTCAGTTTATGAACATTGATAACATAATTCTCATAACAGTTAATATGACTCTTGGAGGAGGGAACGCAACACCCCATTACATCAACTCCCCGTGGAGTGAAAAAAAGTATGTGATAGTAGGTGCGGGGAAGGACGACAGAGGCAGAGAAACACACTGTTTACCATGTTTAGGAATTATACATTCCCTGTAATATGGGGAAAAGGGGCAGGACGGAACCACAGCAAAGAAAGTAAAAGTTAGAGTCCCCTCTCCTACCTTCCCACTTCTTACCTAGCCTTAAGCACCAACTGGCGCGCTAACCAAAATACAGGGGGTGGTCCACCCAGGTCTTACCTAGTGTGCATAGACAGATTAAATACTACAGGTTATGTATGCCCGCAGGCCTCTTGCCTAAACACTCCCACGGTGTGTTCCCCATCCCCTCTGGGAACAAATGAAACAGAATAATTTAAGTGAACACTTTCAATTAACCAAAAACACTAAGTTCTATTGGCATATACATATCTCTGAAGGAGCGGCTACAAAATAATATCAACAAAACTTTCACTGACCGCCACAACCACCAACACAGGACATAAAAATGAAGGTATTTTCCCTAACGAAGGAACACAGGCTTTTAATCAAGCTGGAAAAGGAGTTGGTAATGAAGAGACAGCTGTATCCCCTGACAAGAGGGAGGAGTCAGAGCTCCAATCAGCGATGGGGCCAACCAAGCAGCTGCTTCAGGAATCCAGGAAGCCATTTCCTGAAATATACACACACACATACAAACCCACAACAACACAGAAACTGGGGAACGTAACAGTATGTCACGTCCTGATCTGTCCTTGTGCTTGTCTCCACCCCCCTCCAGGTGTCACCTATCTTCCCCATTATCCCCTGGGTACTTATACCTGTGTTCTCTGTTTGTCTGTTGCCAGTTCGTCTTGTTTGTCAAATCAACCAGTGGTTTGGCTTAGCGCCTGTTTGTACCAGTCTCTCTTTTTCCTCACCCTCCTGGTTTTAACCCTGTCTCTGAGCCCGCCTGCCTGACCACTCTGCCTGACCCTGCCTGCACCTTTGCCCCACCTCTGGATTACCAACCTCTGCCTGACCTGAGCCTGCCTACCATCCAGTACCTTTGCCCCACTACTCTGGATTATCGACCCCTGCCTGCCTTGACCTGTCGTTTGCCTGCCCGTTGCTGTAATAAACATGTTACTTTGACAGTCTGCATCTGGGACTTACCTTCTAACCTGATAATGTATTACGTCATGTTTCATGTGGACCTCAGGAAGAGTAATGGGGATCCTAATACCAAAATATCACTAGAAAGCAGCATGCTGCCAGACCACCAAAGGACCCTAGAGGTATTAGTCAATGCTTATGAACTGGATATTGGATTTGAATTGCCCATTTATATCAATGACACTAACAAAATGGTTGGATTGTTCAGCAACGTGCAGTAAATGCTAACACGGATGTGATGGTGAAACGTACTCATTATCATCTCCCTATCAGGCCACTGCATGCTGTGACATGGGCCTGGATTGTGACATGTGCATCAAGCTATCTGCCTGAAGTCTGGGGCTTTCAGTGGTACCTTCCCTTTGCTTAGAGCAAGAGTCTCCTTATCTCATAGCCATATAATATTTATTTATTATTTAACTAGGCAAGTCAGTTAAGAACAAATTCTTATTTTCAATGCCTTGTTCAGGGCAGAACAACATTTTTACTTTGTCATCTCAGGGATTCAATCTTGCAACCTTCCAGCTACTAGTCCAACGCTCTAACCACTAGCCTACCTGCTGCCCTAACATGTACTGTTTGAGGTCACTAAAATTCATAGAAACAGCTAAAAACACACATTCATATTCTCTTATCCCTGGCTGTGTTTAGACAGGCAACCCAATTCAGATTTTTTTCCCACAAACTTGTCTTTTGACCAATTACATCAGACCTTTTCATATCAGATCTTTTTCAGAGATCTGATTGGTCAAAAGACCAATTTGTGAAAAAAAGATTAGGAATGGGCTATATATATATATATAAATAAAATAGATATATACTGACATGGAGTGCTCCATGTTCCTGCTGGTAGCAGGCCTCAACCTGGATGCAGGAAAATGTACTGCATTGGGTTATGGTTGTATCCATCTCCACCAGTCTCCTGGAAATCACGTGACAAATCTGTATAGATTAACAAAAGAAAATGGTAACTGTATTTATTCAATTTAAGTCATGACAGCCATAGGCTCTTTACACAGGAGTGTACAGAGTTTTGTTTCAGGACTTCACTAACACCTCATTCAACTAATTGTGGTCTAAATTGAACAAAAATGTGCACACAGTTCAGTCCCTTGGGACAGAAATCACCCACGTCTGTATTATTGAATGAGCTTTCCAAGTTAAAAGTTTAGCGACAATTCTGCATGAAAGAAAATGAAAATAACATGTGGATCTATTTCTATCTAAACTTGTGAATAAACTCCAAGAAAAATATGATTTTCCTGGTGGCTGGGAGGTTCCCAAGTTCTTTACATCTGTCTGGGTGTTAAGGGTGTGCTTCAACCTGAGAAAAGAGCAGAGGGGGGAAGAAATTAACCTCACTGCTCAAATTTCAGTTCTGGTTCAAGTCGCTGAGAACCCCAACTATCTTTAATGTACCATAGTTTTGTAGACAGTTTTACATATTCATAAGCATAATCAAGTTGTCACGAGTTTACTTTTAGATAGCTAATGTATTTGCAGTAAAATTGGGAGGGGCATTTTTGTTGCCAACTTTTTCAGTCACCAATTAATCAATAAACAAGCAGTGGAATGAAGTAGTTCGACAAGTGTTCAAAAGTAAGTAACAAGTCTTTAAAATATAGCTTCAAATATATATTTAATATTTTCTAGAAACCTAGCTAACATTAGCTACGCTTGCAGTGATGATAATGATGGGAATTAGCTAGCTAGATTTCCCTCAGCTGTTTCAATTTAACTATCTAATGGCATTTCCAATCAACTTCATCAATAGATGGTTAACTAACTAGAAAATATATTCGTTTTCCCCTCGCATCTAAAGCTGCCTGATAAAGCTAGCCTGTTGATAGTAAAACTTGGAAGAATGTCGGAGGCCAGCTAGCTAACGCAATAGCGGCTGTCAATGCAATGGCTGGTCTGAAATGTACCATCACGTTTCAGATGATAAGCAAACTACTGTCATGCCCTTTCACAAAAAAAAATCGATGAACACAGATAAAAGAGACGATTACATTCAAGTAGATCATTTTCGTTAATTTACCTCATCCTCTCTTTTTCATGTGGGAAGCTAATTCCTGAGATTTGATTGATGGAACAAACAAGCCTATGGTTTTGGCAGAGGGAACTGATTGGTCAGGAGTTAAACGTCCTGCTCGCAGAGCGAAAAATATAATTTCCACCTGCAAATATCTTTCTACAAATTTACAAAATGTTTTACAAGTTTACGTTACTCTTGTCAGCATGACAACAGTGACAGAACTCCCCGCGTGTATTTTTGGTTCACAACAGAATATTCATACTCGTAAATGGACTTGTAATAATTCTGAAAATAAATGGTACTTGCAAATCTTATTGAATGTATTCAAATGTCAAGTTACAGGTTTGCGACCCTTGTTAAATCTTTCACACATTTTCTTGAGTGGGCAGCTTCAAAATTAAATTACACATTTGCGAAGCTACTTGCAACCACGAATCTCAATGTGTGACGACAAAATTCTAAACACAAACTCATGTAGTTCTGTCACCATTATAACATCGGGTAGAGTAGGTGTCCTGGAGGGCAGGTAGTTTGCCCCCGGTGATGCGTTGTGCAGACCTCACTACCCTCTGGAGAGCCTTATGGTTGTGGGTGGAGCAGTTGCCGTAACAGGCGGTGATACAGCCCGCCAGGCTACCCTGCCGCCCCAGGGGAAAATTAGTTTTGGAATTGTTAGTTAGATTACTTGTTGGTTATTACTGCATTGTCGGAATTAGAAGCACAAGCATTTCGCTACACTCGCATTAAAAACTGCTAACCATGTGTATGTGACAAATAAGATTTGATTTGATTTGTATGACATCTGAGCAATATAAATTGTTCCTCTACAGCGTGGCATGGTCCTCATGTACTTGCAATGTTTGACCTACCCTTATCCCCCAACATCACAGCTTGTTTGTTATAAACTGTGTGTCATGGAAAAACGACTGTCTCTCTATAAAAAAGGTCAATCTGTGATGTGTACGGGAAGATAGACTTGAATCAGAGTACTTTGGACAAAACCAAAACCCTCTTATTCACTTTGAGTCATTTCCAACCAGATGCTTAGAATTTGATTTGTGAGTTATAACTCTAAACACATTTAAAAATAAGCCCTTTTGGACAAATCTCAAGAGATACTACTACTACTCACCATCTAAACAATCCTGCTTAGAATCAGATTTTTTTTACCACTGTTTTCTTTTCTTCTGAAGTATTAGGCTGTCTGTTTCTGTTTGCAGCACCATAGTTTAGTGCTGAAAAACACATTTCCATTTAAGCTTCCTCCAGTAGCTGCATATCTTTTTCCAATTCAGTTTGTTTTCCAATTCCTTCGTATCAGTTAACCCGAGGTACTGGAGTGGAGACTACTTCTCTGGGGGAGGCCACAGACAGGGCAGAGCAAAGAAAACACAAAGCCCCGAAAAGGGCAAACTTTTGTCATCTGCTCAAATAGTTATTCCTTCTATATGTGTGTGTGTGTGTGTGTGTGTGTGTGTGTGTGTGTGTGTGTGTGTGTGTGTGTGTGTGTGTGTGTGTGTGTGTGTGTGTGTGTGTGTGTGTGTGTGTGTGTGTGTGTGTGTGTGTGTGTGTGTGTGGTATGCGTGTGTGTGTGTGTTTCTTCCTGGCTGGGAATGAGTTTTCCTTCAAACTAATGGGAGACTTTGCTAAGCTACATCGTAAGGAAAGAATGCTACAGTTCCCCTGAAATCTGGATAGTAAGGAGAGCGGGACATTCCTAAAAAACTAAATCCAGTTTGAGGTGGAATATGTTCTTTATTGTTTTCATTTTCTTTGAACTAAGTCCACTCCATGAGTCCACAGATGTTGTGGGGTTCAGTATTGTTAGCACACACACATTCTGTCCTCCCCCACCCTCTTTCCACTCTTTTCCCCTCCCCCTCTCCTCCTCTGGAATCCAGCGTCCTGGGAGTCTTTCCATTCGTGCCTGTCTGTGGCAGTCTACGGAGGGAAGAGCAGTCTGCGGAGGGAAGAGCAGTCTGCGGAGGGAAGACCTGGTAGAAGCACTCTGCTACAGGACTAAGCTCTATTTTCAAATCTATAGATTCTGCCTTCCCTCTCCTGGCTTCTCCAGTGAGCTGCTCTGCTCAATCTGTGCTGAGATCTCCTTTTGATCTGGGCACCTGTTCCAACTCATCAGCCAGGTGAAGGTGATTCTTTCTCTGTCTCCCTCAGCCATTGTTTTTGGGCTTCTTTTCCTCCCTCCCTCCCTCCCTCCTCTCTGTGTTCAGCCCTGCCTCATGCTTTGAGTGAGTGGGTTTGGCTGTGGCTTGCAGTGCGCGTGGAGCTCCAGAATATTCCTCACTAGAGTGAAGGTGTGGAACACTGGAGTAGAATACTGAGACAGAACAGTGAGGTGTTTTGGTGAGGTAGAATTATTTTGTAGAATACTGATTTAGAACACTGAGGTAGAATTTCTGAGTAGCGTTCTGAGCTGGAACTTTAGCAATAACTTTAATTCTGAAGTAGAATACTGTGGTGGAATACTTGATCGGAATACTGAGCTAGAAGTATTTTGTGGAACATTCAGGTAGGTACTGTAGAGTAGGGAGGATGGGGGGTCATACTGCAGTGGTGTGTTTGGTTCTGCTGGCCCTATGCTGTGTGCTACTGATAAGAGGAGGGGAGAGCGCAGGAGGCATAGTCTCTATAGGCCAGGCTGTGGAGGAGAGAGGGATGGATGGAGGAATGGAGGCCCTACATGGAGAGGAGTCCCAGGATGAGCCGGCTAAAGAACAGGAGCTCACAGAGACGCAAAGACAGACTGGCAAGGCAAAGAGAGCCACAGAGGAAGAAGCCGTACCAGGTAAGAACAAAGCCAACCTACCTATTATAATACATGTTACTAAGTGGAGAGTTGGGACCCACTGGTAGATCCCAATTGAGTTGTGGCTAGAAACATGGATGATTTTATCTACTTGATGGGGCTCAAGAAGAAAACTGTTTTGGAACCCCTGGCTTGTGTTGCACTAGTGTTCTTGGATCCTAGTCTTGGAGACTCACAAGATGTGCAGGACTTTGTTCCAGCCCAGCAATAACACACCTTATCAACTAAGGATCAAACCATTAATAGAAAAAAATCATCTACATCGTCTGGTTGTTGGGCTGGAACAGATGCCTCCTTTCCAGGAGCAGGACTGGAGAACATTATGTTACATTGTCAGACAGGAGACAGGGCACAGAGGACAGGGGATAAGGCACAGAGAACATGGAAGATGAATGGAGAGCATTGGTTTCAAAAGTAGCCGGCAGTTTCCTGAATTACCCAGGCACTGTTCAGTCACTATGACCTGTCCAACAGTATACACACACATACCCTGCACACACCACTCTCACCTGTTTGTCTCCAGCTCACAAAATCAAGTCACATTTTATTTGACACATGCACCGAATACAACAAGTGTACACTTTACCGTGAAATGCTTACTTACAAGCTTTTTCCCAACAATGTGGTTAAAAAGTAAGAAAATGAGCAAATAGATACAAAGAAAATAGTAACTCAATAAAATAACAATAACAGGGCTATATTTAAGGAGTACCGGTACCAAGTCAGTGTACTTGGGTACGAGGTAGATGGGGTGATTGATTGAGGTAATACAGTGTATTCGGAAAGTATTCAGACCATTGACTTTTTCTACATTTTGTTGTTACAGTCTTACAGTATATTCTAAAGATGAAATCTACACGCAATAACACGGAATACTTTCCGAATGCACTTTATGTACATGTAGGTTTGGTTAGGTTAGGTTAGGTTAGGTTAGGTGATTGATTGATTGAATTACTATGTACAGTACCAGACAAACATTTGGACACACCTACTCAAGGGTTTTTCTTTATTTTTACAATTTTCTGAAGACATCAAACCATGAAATAACACATATGGAATCATGTAGTAACCAGAGAAGTGTTAAACAAATCCAAATATATTTTAGATTCTATAAAGTAGCCACCCTTTGCCTTGATGACAGCTTTGCACTCTCTTGGCATTCTCTCAACGAGCTTCATCTGGAAATGCTTTTCCAACAGTCTTGAAGGAGTTCCCACATATGCTTAGCACTTGTTTGCTGCTTTTCCTTCACTCTGTGGTCCAAATCATCTCAAACCATCTCAATTGGGTTGAGGTCGGGTGAATGTGGAGGCCAAGTCATCTGATGCAGCACTCAATAACTCTCCTTCTTGGTCAAATAGCCATTGCTTTTTTTAACGTACTTTAAAAATATATATATATTTAACGAGGCAAGTCAGCTAAGAACACATTCATATTTATAATGATGGCCTTGTTCAGGGGCAGAACGACAGATTTTTACTTTGTCAGCTCCGGGATTCAATGTAACAATCTTTCCCTTACTGGCCCAACGCTCTAACTACTAGGCTACCTACTGCCCCTTACTGTGAGGATCAACGCTGGAGACGAGAAGCAGGTAAAGCGAGTGAACATTTAATGAAACACAGACATGAAACAGAACAGGAACAGCCTCTGGACAGGAGAAAAATAACATCATCAATGCTGATACAGGGAACAAACTGAAGAGCAGACAAATATAGAGGGGGTAATCCACAAAGTAATGGAGTCCAGGTGAGTCCAATATTGTGCAGCTGCCCGTAATCATGGTGACAGGTGTACGTAATGAAAAGCAGCCTGGAACCCTTGAGCCTGGATATGTGTTGGGTCATTGTCCTGTTGAAGGCAAATGATTGTCCCTCTAAGCGCAAACCAGATGGGATGGCATATCGCTGCAGAATGCTGTTGTAGCCATACTGGTTAAGTGTGCCTTGAATTCTAAATAAATCACAGACAGTGTCACCAGCAAAGCACCTCCACACCATCACAACTCATGTTTCACGGTGGGAACCACACATGTGGAGATCATCCTTTCACCTACTCTGCGTCTCACAAAGACACGGCAATTAGAACCAAAAATCTGAAATCTGGACTCATCAGACCAAAGGACAGATTTCCAACGGTCTAAAGTCCATTGCTCGTGTTTCTTGGCCCAAGCAAGTCTCTTATTCTTATTAGTGTCCTTTAGTAGTGGTTTCTTTGCAGCAATTTGACCATGAAGGCCTAATTCATAAGGTCTCCTCTGAACAGTTGATGTTGAGATGTGTTTGATACTTGAACTCTGTGAAGCATTTATTTGGTCTGAAAATTCTGAGGATGGTAACTCTAAGGAACTTATCCTCTGTAGCAGAGGTAACTCTGGGTCTTCCTGTCATGTGGCAGTCCTCATGAGTGCCAGTTTCATCATAGCACTTGATAGTTTTTGCGACTGCACTTGAAGAAACTTTCAAAGTTCTTGAAATTGTATGGATTGACTGACCTTCATGTTTTAAAGTAATGATGGACTGTTGTTTCTCTTTGCTTATATGAGCTGTTCTTGCCATAATATGGACTTGGTCTTTTACCAAATAGGGCTGTCTTCTGTATACCACCAGTCAAAAGTTTGGACACACCTACTCAATGCCAAGAGTGTGCAAAGCTGTCATCAAGGCAAAGGGTCTCTACTTTGAAGAATCTAAAATATATTTTGATTGAGTGTGTGGACAGGTGTCTTTTATACAGGTAACGAGTTCAAACAGGTGCATTTAATACAGGTAATGAGTGGAGAACAGGAGGGCCTCGTAAAGAGAAACTATCATGTCTGTGAGAGCCAGAATTCTTACTGGTTGGTAGGTGATCAAATACTTATGTCATGCAATATAATGTAAATTAATTACTTAAAAATCATACAATGTGATTTTCTGGATTTTTGTTTTAGATTCCGTCTCTCACAGTTGAAGTGTACCTATGATACAAAATGACAGACCTCTACATGCTTCGTAAGTAGGAAAACCTACAAAATCGGCAGTGTATCAAATACTTGTTCTCCCAACTGTATATCAATGGTTAATTTTCTTCCTCTCATGCTTTAAACTGTGGAATACCACAGGGCAGCTGCCTTGGTCCACTTCTTTACTTAATATATACAACAACCTTCCATATGCCTTATCTGAAACTCAAACCACTACATTTTCAGATGATACTACAATTTATACAGCAAGACAATAAAATAAAATAAAATCAATTTGTATTAGTCAAATGTGCCGAATACAACAGGTATTACATGGAAACGCTTACTCACGAGCCCCTAACCAACAATGCAGTTATACGGATAAGAATAAGAAATAAAAGTAACAAGTAATTAAAGAACAGCAGTAAAATAACACTTGTAAGACTATATACAGGGGGTTACCAATACAAGGTCAATGTGCAGGGGCACCAGTTAGTTGAGGTAATATATACATGTAGGTAGATTTATTAAAGTGACTATGCATAGGAGATAACAACAGAGAGTAGCAGCGGTGAATAAGGGGGGGGGCAATGCAAATAGTTTGGGTAGCTATTTGAATAGGTGTTCAGGAGTTTTATGGCTTGGGGGTAGAAGCTGTTTAGAAGCTTCTTGGACCTAGACTTCGTGCTCCGGTACCGCTTGTTGTGTGGTAGCAACGAGAACAGTCTATGACTAGGGTGGCTTGAGTCTTTGACAAATTTTAGGGCCTTCCTCTGACACCGCCTGGTATAGAGGTCCTGGATGGCAGGAAGTTTGGCCCCAGTGGTGTACTGGGCCGTACGCACTACCCTCTGTGGTGCCTTGCGGTCGGAGGCCGAGTAGTTGCCGTACCAGGCAGTGATACAACCAGCTGTAGAAACTTTTGAGGATTTGAAGACCCATGTCAAATCTTTTCAGTCTCCCGGGGTGGAATAGGTTTTGTCGTGCCCTCTTTCACGACTGTCTTGGTGTGCTTGGACCATGTTAGTTTGCTGGTGATGTGAACACCAAGGAACTTGAAGCTCTCAACCTGCTCCACTGCAGCCCTGTCGCTGAGAATGGGGGCGTGCTCGGTCCTCTTTTTCCAATCGGTTCAACACGTACAGCAAGCTATACAAGTAGATTTGGAAAATATCAGGGAGTGGGTTTGCCGGGAACAAACTTGTTTTAAACACTAAGAAAACCAAAGTTATGTTGGTCTGTTCCACTAGGAAAAGGCCAACACAGCATGGGATACAATTAAGTATGGGGGGAGTACAAACTTAGGAAGTGGCAGAAACCAAACTACTAGGAGTGCAGCTAGACAACTGCTTATCATGGTCGTCTCAAATAACTCATCTATGTAAAACAAAATATTAAAACTGCATGCATGATCATAAGGATAGCTAAATATTTACCAGGAAAGATTCTTAAGTAAACAACCCAAGCATTAATTGGGAGTCAGGTGATCTACTGTTCTGTGTTCTGGGGAAATGCATCCACAAGTTAAATTTGGAGGCTGCAGATTAAACAGAACAAAGCAGCAAGGATTGTTTAAAGGTGGATATATGGTTATTCGGTTGTAGTCATGCTCAATGCTCTTGGTTGGTCATCAGTCAACAAGATATTAAATAAATACATGCTTATTTTATTTCATAATATACACAATTTAAAACAGCCAAACTCTATTCACAACAGTATTCAGTTGGAAAGAGACAGACATTCAGTAAATACTAGGTGTCAAAGTCGTGTGTATAGGTGGCATGGAAGTCAGGCGCAGGAGAGTCAAACGGAGTGTAAAATGGAGTCTTTAATGAATGTCCACATAACATGCTCCATAACACTAATAAGAATAGAATATAAACAAACATGGGTATGAGGACCCATCGCGCACCTATACAATAAACACAACACTGACAATAAACAATCTCTGACAAAGACATGAAGGGAAACAGAGAGTTAAATACACAACAGGTAATGAATGATATTGAAAACAGGTGTGTGGGAAGACAAGACAAAACCAATGGAAAATGAAAAATGTGGAAAATGTGTCTCTTGGCATGCACCAGAGCAGTGCAAAGTATACCTGGGCCTGAGACTGGGACTGGTACTTGGACAGGGATTTAGACTGAGACTGGTACTCGGTCTAGGACTGGGACTGAGACTGAGACTTGGACTAGGACTGGTACTGAGACTGGGACTGGGACTGGTACTTGGACTAGGACTGGGACTGGTACTTGGACTGAGACTGGTACTTGGACTGAGACTGGGACTGGGACTGAGACTGAGACTGAGACTTGGACTAGGACTGGGACTGAGACTGGGACTGGTACTTGGACTAGGACTGGGACTGGGACTTAGACTGAGACTGGTACTCGGACTAGGACTGGGACTGGAACTGGGACTGGAACTGGGACTGAGACTGAGACTGAGACTGAGACTGGGACTGGGACTGGTACTTGGACTGGGACTGGGACTGAGACTGGTACTTGGACTGAGACTGGGACTGGGACTGGGACTGGTACTTGGACTGAGACTGGGACTGGGACTGAGACTGGTACTTGGACTAGGACTGGTACTGGGACTGGAACTTAGACTGAGACTGGTAGTTGGACTGGGACTGGGACTTAGACTGAGACTGAGGCTGAGACTGGTACTTGGACTGGGACTGAGACTGAGACTGAGGCTGAGACTGGTACTTGGACTGGGACTGGGACTGGAACTGGTACTTGGACTGGAACTGACACTAGTACTTGGACTGGGACTGAGACTGCTACTGGGACTTAGACTGAGACTGGTACTTGGACTAGTACTGGGACTGAGACTGGTACTTTGGACTAGCACTGGTACTTGGACTGGGACTGGGACTGGGACGTGGACTGGAACTGAGACTGAGACTGAGACTGGGACTGGTACTGGGACTTAGACTGAGACTGGTACTTGGACTGGGACTTGTACTTGGACTGGGACTTAGACTGAGACTGGTACTTGGACTGGGACTGGTACTTGGACTGAGACTTAGACTGAGACTGGTAGTTGGACTGGGACTGGGACTGAGACTGAGGCTGAGACTGGTACTTGGACTGGGATTGGGACTGGAACTGGTACTTGGACTAGGACTGGTACTGGGACTGGGACTGGGACTGGGACTGGGACTGAGACTGGTACTTGGACTAGGACTGAGACTGAGACTGAGGCTGAGACTGGTACTTGGACTGGGACTGAGACTGAGACTGGTACTTGGACTGGTACTTGTACTTGGACTGGGACTGGGACTGAGACTGGTACTTGGACTAGGACTGGTACTGGGACTGGAACTTAGACTGAGACTGGTAGTTGGACTGGGACTGGGACTTAGACTGAGACTGGTACTTGGACTGGGACTGAGACTGAGACTGAGGCTGAGACTGGTACTTGGACTGGGACTGAGACTGAGACTGAGACTGGTACTTGGACTGGTACTTGTACTTGGACTGGGACTGGGACTGTGACTGGTACTTGGACTAGGACTGGTACTGGGACTGGAACTTAGACTGAGACTGGTAGTTGGACTGGGACTGGGACTTAGACTGAGACTGGTACTTGGACTGGGACTGAGACTGAGACTGAGGCTGAGACTGGTACTTGGACTGGGACTGGGACTGGAACTGGTACTTGGACTGGAACTGAGACTAGTACTTGGACTGGGACTGGGACTGGGACTGAGACTGGTACTTGGACTGGGACTGAGACTGAGACTGAGGCTGAGACTGGTACTTGGACTGGGACTGGGACTGGAACTGGTACTTGGACTGGAACTGAGACTGGTACTTGGACTGGAACTGAGACTAGTACTTGGACTGGGACTGGGACTGGGACTGAGACTGGTACTTGGACTAGGACTGGTACTGGGACTGGAACTTAGACTGAGACTGGTAGTTGGACTGGGACTGGGACTTAGACTGAGACTGAGGCTGAGACTGGTACTTGGACTGGGACTGGGACTGGAACTGGTACTTGGACTGGAACTGAGACTAGTACTTGGACTGGGACTGAGACTGCTACTGGGACTTAGACTGAGACTGGTACTTGGACTAGTACTGGGACTGAGACTGGTACTTTGGACTAGCACTGGTACTTGGACTGAGACTGAGACTGGTACTTGGACTGGGACTTGGACTGAGACTGAGACTGGTACTTGGACTGGGACTTGTACTTGGACTGGGACTTAGACTGAGACTGGTACTTGGACTGGGACTGGTACTTGGACTGAGACTGGGACTTGGACTGGGACTTGGACTGGGACTGGGACTGGGACTTGGACTGGGACTGAGACTGGGGAAGATTTAGTCTGCTGCTGCAGTAACAGACCTGGCTGGACTCTGAGCTGAGCATCTTGCAAACAGATTTGTACAGTCAACTTTTCTTTTCCACTGATTGTGCTGTAATCATGGGTGAACAGTGACCACAGAACCCCACTCTACAGTGGAAGGAATCACCCTCTGAGACAGAGATGATGATGAAGTTTTAATCATAAAGTACATTTGTTTCTGAGTTTCACAGCTTAAAATCTAGTAAACTTCAGCACACACATCTGTTGGTTGAATCAGACCAATTTCCCAATTTGGTTGCACTAAAACCATGTATTTATATGGTAATTATATTAGTTAGTAGGTACTGTGTAACCACACTGAAGAAAAATATAAAATGCAACATGCCTCAATTTTGAAGATTTCACTGAGTTACAGTTCATATAAGGAAATCAGTCAATTTAAATAAATCTATGGATTTCACATGACTGGGAATACACAGGGCCAGCCCGCTCATTTGGCAGATTTAGGCTGTGGCCTGTGGCGGCACATTGACGAGGGTATCATTTTCTGAACTAAATTGATAAAGATGCACCTCCAACAACACATTAAATCTCACATAATGTTTGTTCCAAACATAGACGTTTCTAAATGACGTCTTTTCAACTTTTATTTAGAACCAAAAATTATGTTGATTTCAACGTCTGGAAAATGCATATTTTCAATGTCCGGAAAAAAACAACACATTTTCACCTTTCATTCAGAACGTAAATTGAACCTAACTTCAATGTCTGGAAAATACTATTTTAGATGTCTTTTCAATGTTATTTTGTTTACTGAGACTGTTCTAGTTTTGCATGGGAAGGCAATTTTTTTAGGCTTGCCTAGGGTGGCAGAATGGCCGGGACCGACCCTGGGAATACATGGTCTGCAGTTGGACACTGCCAAATTCTCTAAAACAACGTTGGAGGCAGCTTATGGTAGAGACATTAACATTCAAGTCTCTGGCAACAGCTCTGGTGGACATTCCTGCAGTCAGCATGCCAATTGCACGCTCTCGCAAAACTTGAGACATCTGTGTCATTGTGTTGTGTGACAAAACTGGGTCAGCAGGTAGCCTAGTGGTTAGAGTGTTGGACTAGTAATTGAAAGGTTGCAAGATTGGATTCCAAGCAGACAAGGTAAAAAATCTGTTCTTCTGCCCCTGAATAAGGCAGTTAACCCATGGGTTAAAATTTTAATTTTTATTGTTAGGTAAAAAAAACAACGTTTTTTTAGAGTGGCCTTTTATTGTCCCCAGCACAAGTTACACCTGCGTAGTGATCATGCTGTTTAATCAGCTTAATATGCCATATAGATGGATTATCTTGGCAAAGGACAATAGCTCACTAGCAAGGACGTAAACAAATTTGTGCACAAAATTTTAGAGAAATAAGCTTTTTGTGCATTTGGAATTTTTATTTCAGCTCATGAAACATGGAACCAACACTTAACATGTTGCGTCCATTTTTTTGTTCAGTGTATGTTGTACTTTAGGTAGACATTGTTACATAGTTTGTAGTGTGCTATGGGATAGTTGCTACTACTGTTATACCTATTTGTCCACCATTGAGAAGATATGAGAATGACCAACCACACAGAGTCAGACGGGACAATGTTGATAATGCCCTAACAGCATATCATTACAGTTTGACTGAGTTTACTAATGGAGAGGAATATTTTCCATGAAGACATCGCCGTTCCACAGTTATGTCACTGGCACTGATATTCAGACAGCCATGAAAGGCTCCACTGACTTCTGGATTTACACAACTTTTTGCTTCCCAATATGTTACATTACATTACATTACATTACAATACAATACAATACAATGCCTTCCAGTGGCGATTGAGGCAGAACCATAAGCAGCACAAGAGGATAATTACATCCACATATTATTCATAACATGCAAAATTCTGTAAATATGTTCATTTAGAGGAAAGGCCAGAAAGAAGAACAGCTTCATTATCCATTCCACATCAAATAGAAACCTACAGTCCTAGTATGTGATTTTGGAATATCCAAATGGGACATCATGTGGTAACACTTAGATAAGCCCAGATCTCCTTGACCATGAGTATGATGATGTCGCTATAGTTCCTCTTCTGAGGTTTGTCTGTGTGTACATATGTGTTTGTGTGTCCCGGGCCTCCCGAAGGGCGCAGCAGTCTAAGGAACTGCATTGCAGTGTTTGAGGTGTCACTACAGACCCGGGTTCGATCCCAGGCTGTGTCACAACTGGCCATGACTGGGAGACCCATGAAGCAGAGCACAATTGGCCCAGCGTTGTCCGGGTTAGGGCAGGGTTTGGCTGGCCAGGATTTCCTTGTCTTATCATGCTCTAGCAACTAAAAAGCTGACTTTGGTCACCAACTGGATGGTGATTGGTGCGGCTGGCTTCCGGGTTAAGTGAGCAACGTGTCAAGAAGCAGTGTGGCTTGGCAGGGTTGTGTTTCAGATGACGCATGGCTCTCGACCTTTGCCTCGCCGGAGTCAGTAGGGGAGTTTCAGTGATGGGACAAGACTAACTACCAATTGGATATCACGAAATTGGGGGAAAAAAGGGAAACTTCCCCAAACCTTTTTTGTAGATATAACAGAGAGGAGGCTTTCTTCTGCACAGGACACCGTCATCTCCCCCCCGCCCACACACATACACAGCCTGTCTGCCAGACGTTAGCTCAGCTGTGCCCCCTGCTAGTGATGCTGTCTGGCAGACCCACTTCCTGGTACACGTCTGTACCGGGATCTCTGTCTTTCTGTCTGTCTCTCTCTTCGTCCCTCGTTCTCTCATCATTCTGTTTCAATTGCAGAAAGTTGATGTTGATTTACAGCCGTTGCTTGAATGCCATATTGTCCTATCAATTTCAACATTTACATTACATTTACAATTGAGTAATTTAGCAGACCCTCTCATCCAGAGCGATATACATATCTGTTTGCAATAAGCCTGGCAGGAGCTGTAAGGCCTCATATTGGGCCCTCAGGGGTCAACATGATCGAGTTGACTCACTTTCCTTTGCTTCTTCGTCCATCTCCAAGCCCGGGTCAGGAGAGCCCCAGAGGAGGACGAGGGCAAAGGGAAGAAAAAAAAGGGTAAGAAGGACAAGAAGAACAAGGAGTCTAAAGCAGACAAAAAGCTGAAGGACAAGGGAGGCCGCCGCAGCAAAGCACCAACAACTCCACCACCGACCACTACCACACTACCACCGACCACTACCACAGAGGTGTACACAGAGCCAGGTAATTTAGTTACACACCACTCTAGTTAAAGGTCCAATGCAGCTGTTTTCATCTCAGTATCAAATCATTTCTGGGTAACAATTAAGTACCTTACTATGATTATTTTCATAAAAAAATTGTAAAAAAATAAACAAAAAACAGCTTCTTAGTAAAGAGCAATTTCTCAAGCAAGAATTTTGCTAGGACTGCCTGGGAGTGTTCTGAGTGGAGAGGGAAAACTGACGATTAGCTGTTATTGGCAGAGAGGATTGGAACTCTTATTGGTTTATTAACTCATTTGCAGCCTGGTGATGTCACCAGGCAAGCCAAAACTCCATCCCACCGAAACAGGCTAAAATTTCAGGCTATCTTTATAAACAGCTCTAACGCTAAAGGGTATCATTGTCATTTTCACAATTTCACCGTATTATTCCAACTTCAATGTGCAAATACTGTATATATGAAACACAGAAAATCTCGTTTTTGACCTCACTGGAATTGGTAAATTAGCTATACAATGATTTGTAATTTGTGAGTGCTAAGTTGTTTGGGCTGAGATGGTGCCTCAGTGTTCTAATACCAATCTAAATGTTGATCTTATTTGTACCGTTGAAAAGTATATTTATTTTCTCCACAATAATAATGTTACATCTACTGTCCTGTGTCCCTCTGACAGAGGATGACTACTGGAACCCTGATGATGATAAGCCAGCCACCCCAGAGACCGACTCAGAGGATGACTACTGGAACCCTGATGATGATAAGCCAGCCACCCCAGAGACCGACTCAGAGGATGACTACTGGAACCCTGATGATGATAAGCCAGCCACCCCAGAGACCGACTCAGAGGATGAGTACTGGAACCCTGATGATGATAAGCCAGCCACCCCAGAGACTGACTCAGAGGATAAGTACTGGAACCCTGATGATGATAAGCCAGCCACCCCAGAGACTGACTCAGAGGATGAGTACTGGAACCCTGATGATGATAAGCCAGCCACCCCAGAGACTGACTCAGAGGATGAGTACTGGAACCCTGATGATGATAAGCCAGCCACCCCAGAGACTGACTCAGAGGATGAGTACTGGAACCCTGATGATGATAAGCCAGCCACCCCAGAGACTGACTCAGAGGATGAGTACTGGAACCCTGATGATGATATGCCAGCCACCCCAGAGACTGACTCAGAGGATGACTACTGGAAGGGAGAGGAGGAGGAGCCTGCAGGCCCAGTGGTCGACACAGAAGATGACTATTGGAAGGGAGAGGACCCGGCGGCCACATCCCCCCTCTTGTGGTGGATGGAGAGGTGGACACGGGAGATGAAGACTACTGGGAAGCCAAATGTATGTTTAAACCTCAGTTTCCTAAAATGACTGACAATGACTGACTGACTGAATGGATGGATGAATGGATGAATGGGATAAAGGTACCAACAACTGTAAAATGTCATTTTGAGATAACTTGAACAGTAATTTCCAAGTATTTAGTCAAGTATTTGACATACTAGCTATTTGTTTATAAGTTTATAACAGCACATACTGAACTATTTGGACTTGTACATTTCTTCTCCAGCTCCTCTCTGTATCAAACCACCTGGAGTCTTTAACCCAGGGTTTCCCAAACTCGGTCCTCGGGACCCCAAGGTGAGCACGTTTGGGTTTTTGCCAAAAAGCACTACGCAGCTAATTCAAATAATAAACTACTCATCCAGCTTTGATCATTTGAATCAGCTGTGTAGTATTAGGGCAAAAACCAAAACTTCCGCCCCTTGGAGTCAGAGTACCGAGTTTGAGAAATGCTGCTTTAACCAATGAGTTTTAAATCAGATGATGGAAAGATCATCTCATATGAAGGTCTGTCAGTGACATTCATAGCTAAGCTCAGCTCATCTGTACTTTGTGTGAAATTTACAAGTTTTCATTACGTTACTGTGTCCATATTTCCACTACTGTTTTACTCTACCATTGCTCCATATTTCCACTCCTACAGTATCTTACTCTCCAGTACCTCTCTATTTCTCTCACCATATCACTCCACCATCTCTTTCCATTCTCATCCTCTATTTCTCTCCATCTCTCTCTGTTCTCATCCTCTATTTCTCTCACCATATCACTCAATCTCTCTCCGTTCTCATCCTCTATTTCTCTCACCATATCACTCCATCGTCTCTCTCCGTTCTCATCCTCTATTTCTCTCACCATATCACTCCATCGTTTCTCTCCGTTCTCATCTTCTATTTCTCTCACCATATTACTCCATTGTCTCTCTGTTCTCATCCTCTATTTCTCTCACCATATCACTCCATCTCTCTCCGTTCTCATCCTCTATTTCTCTCACCATATCCTCCATCGTCTCTCTCCGTTCTCATCCTCTATTTCTCTCACCATATCACTCCATCTCTCTCTGTTCTCATCCTCTATTTCTCTCACCATATCACTCCATCGTCTCTCTCCGTTCTCATCCTCTATTTCTCTCACCATATCACTCCATCTCTCTCCGTTCTCATCCTCTATTTCTCTCACCATATCACTCCATCGTCTCTCTCCGTTCTCATCCTCTATTTCTCTCACCATATCACTCCAACTTCTCTCTCTGTTCTCATCCTCTATTTCTCTCACCATATCACTCCATCGTCTCTCTCCATTCTCATCCTCTATTTCTCTCACCATATCACTCCAACATCTCTCTCCGTTCCATTTCTCTTCTTGCGCTCTACTCGTACTTCATCATCCATCTCCTTCCTTTCTTCCTGACTCATCTTCCTCTTCTATCTCACTCTCTTCAATCTTGCACTCCTTTCTTTCTCTCTTCTCTTTTTCATTCTCTCACGCTTTCACTCTCTTTCGCTCTCATTCTCTCAATATCTCGCTCTCTCAATCTCTTACTCTCTCACTCACTATCGCACTCTCTCATTCTCTCACTCTCACTCTCTCTGTTCTCCAATAACAGATGAGGTGCCCGAGAATCTTCCTTTCCCTGACGGTAAAGAGGTCGTCCCCACAGAGAAAGATGACTTGAGCTACGTTGTCACAGGTAACTTACATAATTCAATCAATCAATCAATACGTACTGTAAATATATCTCAGTCAGTCAGTCAGTCAGTCACTGCTTAGAGAGCCACAGTGTATGCTGGTGTTCCTTCTTTCTAAGAATGAAAGACAACCCGTGTTTTAGTGTGGGATATGATCAACCGTCCTCTAACTCCAGGGAATCACATCAGGCTAGCAAGATCATAGCCGTTCTTTTAAATGAGAGTGAGTGGGTGAGAGTTTAGTTCCACACAATCAAAGGCTTTTCATGGTTTTGTTTTTGATCGAGAAGCCTTTCACAAGATGGTTGCTCTGTTATATTCCTTGTAAATGTAAATTAAACATTTAACTAGGCAAATAACAAGCAGTGAGTTCCACTAGCTTTACGTTGGTCCAAACAGAGAGCGTCTGTTGTGGCTGCAGAAATTTGAACATCACTGTATTGGAAGATTACTGCATTATCAAGGCCTTTAGTTAAATAGCCGTAGCTACAGAGAGCTTTGGAAAGCACACATAATACTAAAGAGAGTCTGTGTCATGTTGTTCAGTAAAATGAGAACAGTACGACCAAACAGGTTTCTGCTGGAGTCAACTTGTGGTTTTGCCAGGGCAGTTATGTCCCACTGTGCACATGCGTCAGTTCAACGTCTAGTTTTGATTTGCATTTGAATGAGTTGTCAACTAACGTTAATTCAACGTGAAATCAATAAAACCATGTCATTTGATTTATAGTAGGTTAAATGTTGGGTGAAAAAAAGACAAACATTCTCAAAATTTCTTAAGTTGATGACTTTTTGCAAATTCAATCAAATTCAATCAATCAATCAGTTTTCCACTGCTGAAATGACGTGGAAACAACATTGATTCAACCAGTTTGTGCCCAGTGGGGTAGTCCTGTTGAATCAATGCAGAAACAATGTGTTACCCAGGATACAGTATACTAAGACTGTTCTAACATTGTGTTTCTCCCTCTGATACAGTATACTAAGACTGTTCTAACGTTGTGTTTCTCCCTCTGATACAGTATACTAAGACTGTTCTAACATTGTGTTTCTCCCTCTGATACAGTGTACTAAGACTGTTCTAACATTGTGTTTCTCCCTCTGATACAGTATACTAAGACTGTTCTAACATTGTGTTTCTCCCTCTGATACAGTATACTAAGACTGTTGTAACATTGTGTTTCTCCCTCTGATACAGTATACTAAGACTGTTCTAACATTGTGTTTCTCCCTCTGATACAGTATACTAAGACTGTTCTAACGTTGTGTTTCTCCCTCTGATACAGTATACTAAGACTGTTCTAACGTTGTGTTTCTCCCTCTGATACAGTGTACTAAGACTGTTCTAACATTGTGTTTCTCCCTCTGATACAGTGTACTAAGACTGTTCTAACATTGTGTTTCTCCCTCTGATACAGTATACTAAGACTGTTCTAACATTGTGTTTCTCCCTCTGATACAGTATACTAAGACTGTTCTAACGTTGTGTTTCTCCCTCTGATACAGTGTACTAAGACTGTTCTAACGTTGTGTTTCTCCCTCTGATACAGTATACTAAGACTGTTCTAACATTGTGTTTCTCCCTCTGATACAGTATACTAAGACTGTTGTAACATTGTGTTTCTCCCTCTGATACAGTATACTAAGACTGTTCTAACGTTGTGTTTCTCCCTCTGATACAGTGTACTAAGACTGTTCTAACGTTGTGTTTCTCCCTCTGATACAGTATACTAAGACTGTTCTAACATTGTGTTTCTCCCTCTGATACAGTATACTAAGACTGTTGTAACATTGTGTTTCTCCCTCTGATACAGTATACTAAGACTGTTCTAACATTGTGTTTCTCCCTCTGATACAGTGTACTAAGACTGTTCTAACATTGTGTTTCTCCCTCTGATACAGTATACTAAGACTGTTCTAACATTGTGTTTCTCCCTCTGATACAGTATACTAAGACTGTTCTAACATTGTGTTTCTCCCTCTGATACAGTATACTAAGACTGTTCTAACATTGTGTTTCTCCCTCTGATACAGAGGATTCTATTACACCACCACCTACCTATGAAAGCCCATGGTACGAGGAGTATGACTATGGATATAGTGGTGGAGAGAGTATGTACACACACACACACACACATGAAATGAACTAACATTAACCCATGGCCAAATCTCCAATAGAAATCTGTTTTTCATTTCATTGGGACCCTGCAGTAAATTAAAGATTAGATAGACACAATAAAGGTGGACCGCTACCACAAAGTCAAAGTAATGGGCCTTCACTCTCTCATTCCCCACAAGAATGAACAAGAGACGTGTATAATTGTCAGGCTGTTTCAATTACATGGTCTGTTATCTTCTTCATAAATTTGGGTTTAGCGAGACTTTGCCAGCTGAAGTTACAAACTGCAAAATATGCTAAGTAATGGAATTGATCCTTTCTTCAAACACTTATGTTTATGGTTATGTGGCAAACATGAAGAAAGGGAAGAGGGGAAAAAGTTGAAGAATGCTTTGTTCACACCTGTTGTGATGGATTACCTGTCAGATAGAATAGGGAATCATGACAGCTGTTGGTATTCTATCTGCAACATTTTGAATGTTTCACATCTGAAACATGGGGAGGTGGGGAAAATGGATTCACCCATTGAAGTTTTTCCTCCTTTGTTTACTACAGCAAAAAAACAGGAGGAGGAGGAGGAGAGGGAAAGACAAAGGAAAGAAAAGGAGAGAGAGGACAGAGGTATGATCTGATCTGTGGTCTGTCTGTCTGTTCCATTATGATCTGAATGACTGTGATCTATCTGTCCGTCTGTCCGTCCATCTGTCCTAGGTTGTGGATACTTCCCATCACACAGTAATATTTGACACTACGTTTACATTTTGGTCATTTAGCCGTAAGACTAAATATCTTTGGTAATTCTTATGCAGAGCGGCTAACAATCAGTGCGTTCAATTAAGGGAGGTAAAACAACCACACATTGCAACAAGTCAAACTTAGTAACACTGCAATGCCAAACGTTGTACTGTCAAAGCTCTCAGACAATCAGAAGAACATATGACACACAGATATAACATGTCATGTTACTCACAGATTCATGTACAGGAGGTTTATCAGTCCCATGTGGTTCATGGTTCCAATAAAAGCCAAAGAACGAAAACACAGATGTTAGTCTCTGCCTGGGCTTCACTTGCTAAGACTTGCAGACGAGGGACAAAAGTTAATTCTCTCCAGAACAGGACAAATCTCAACCGTAAATGTGTTGTGAAGGAAGGATGGCAGGGAAGAAAGGCCTGGGGTATAGTGGTGACCTGTACTGTTTGAAATATTTATGAGCTGGAGTGGAGCAAAGAAAGAGGGAGGATGGGCCAGCCAAGAGAGGTTACAGTACTAACAGGAAAGATGAATGAAAAGAGAGAAAAAAACAAGATAAGGGATAGAAACAGAGGAGCATAGAGTCCCGGTTAGAGAAGGAAGGCAGAGATCTAACCAACAGCTGTTGCCACATGTTCCGGTCTCTTTCTGTACCTCGTGCACTGTGACCATGTTAGAACCACAGGAACTGTATAATCATAATATGGAACATTTGTCTGTGTGGGATAGCCAGGGTGTGTTATTAACCAGTAAAGGGATGACAGATATAATGCGTTTTCAGTGTGGGATATCCAGGGTGTGGGATTAACCAGTAAAGGGATGACAGATATAATGTGTTTCAGTGTGGGATTAAACAGTAAAGGGATGACAGATATAATGTGTTTTCAGTGTGGGATATCCAGGGTGTGTTATTAACCAGTAAAGGGATGACAGATATAATGTGTTTCAGTGTGGGATATCCAGGGTGTGTTATTAAACAGTAAAGGGATGACAGATATAATGTGTTTTCAGTGTGGGATATCCAGGGTGTGTTATTAAACAGTAAAGGGATGACAGATATAATGTGTTTTCAGTGTGGGATATCCAGGGTGTGTTATTAACCAGTAAAGGGATGACAGATATAATGTGTTTTCAGTGTGGGATATCCAGGGTGTGTTATTAACCAGTAAAGGGATGACAGATATAATGTGTTTCAGTGTGGGATTAAACAGTAAAGGGATGACAGATATAATGTGTTTTCAGTGTGGGATATCCAGGGTGTGTTATTAACCAGTAAAGGGATGACAGATATAATGTGTTTTCAGTGTGGGATATCCAGGGTGTGTTATTAACCAGTAAAGGGATGACAGATATGTGTTTTCAGTGTGGGATATCCAGTAAAGGGA